>NW_027101791.1:600000-900000 GCF_035609145.1 Eleutherodactylus coqui | reverse complement strand
ATACGTAAAGCTAGATATTTGTAAAAATATCTATATTGATATATAACTATCTATTTATATAGCTAGATATATATCTATGCAGTAAGATACATTACATAGATAGATAGATAGACTGTATATAAGCCTGCAAGTCTTGCACTTGAAGCGGCTTTATGATGTCATTAAGGCTCGATGGTGACACGCGCACCCGGAACAAGGACCACAGGTTGTTAGCGGCCATTTTTCCGTCAGTCTCCACTGGAGCTAGAAGTGAGCAAACAGGTACTCCTTTAGACGCTGCTGGAGCCAGATCATTTGTCTCTGTGATGGACAACGTTTGAAATTCGCCCTTAAGCGGGAGACGGCAGCCAGCAACAGTCAAATTGATCGCTGCTTATCACTTCTTTTGAGGTAGGTACAGTTATTTCAGATAGGGGAATGGGTAGGTTAAGTTATTCTAGGGTGGGGAATGCTTATGGGCAAGTCTTTATGCTTGATCGGAGGCGGATGAAGTGGCAAAAAAGGCTCGGCCTACACCATGACCATGCCACTCGTCAACCCAAAGTGAATATGAGCCACACAGGTTGGTTGAAATGGCGCAGCATGAATGATAGAACCTGGATCCAAGCGTCCCAGGATGCATTGCAGCGAAAACGTTCAACAATGTTCAGTGTGACCAATGTTTCTATCTTGGAAAATGAACTCGCATACTGTATAGAGTGTATTTGACATATCTTGTCTCAGGCTTTGCTTGCAGTCCTACCATATCGCAGAAAATGCAGAAGTGCAGTCAATGCAGCTTTTTACCTAAAATGGTAAAAAATGGTCAAAGCCTCATGCAGTGTATTACCTGCCCCTGGAATAACCTCAATGGAATTATAAGAATAATGCTGATAATAATACAAATTCTGGATGTCTGTTTTCAGCCTTACAAAACCATAACTGTAGAAGTTTAGATTTATACGTAAAGCTAGATATTTGTAAAAATATCTATATTGATATATAACTATCTATTTATATAGCTAGATATATATCTATGCAGTAAGATACATTACATAGATAGATAGATAGACTGTATATAAGCCTGCAAGTCTTGCACTTGAAGCGGCTTTATGATGTCATTAAGGCTCGATGGTGACACGCGCACCCGGAACAAGGACCACAGGTCGTTAGCGGCCATTTTTCCGTCAGTCTCCACTGGAGCTAGAAGTGAGCAAACACGTACTCCTTTAGACGCTGCTGGAGCCAGATCATTTGTCTCTGTGATGGACAACGTTTGAAATTCGCCCTTAAGAGGGAGACGGCAGCCAGCAACAGTCAAATTGATCGCTGCTTATCACTTCTTTTGAGGTAGGTACAGTTATTTCAGATAGGGGAATGGGTAGGTTAAGTTATTCTAGGGTGGGGAATGCTTATGGGCAAGTCTTTATGCTTGATCGGAGGCGGATGAAGTGGCAAAAAAGGCTCGGCCTACACCATGACCATGCCACTCGTCAACCCAAAGTGAATATGAGCCACACAGGTTGGTTGAAATGGCGCAGCATGAATGATAGAACCTGGATCCAAGCGTCCCAGGATGCATTGCAGCGAAAACGTTCAACAATGTTCAGTGTGACCAATGTTTCTATCTTGGAAAATGAACTCGCATACTGTATAGAGTGTATTTGACATATCTTGTCTCAGGCTTTGCTTGCAGTCCTACCATATCGCAGAAAATGCAGAAGTGCAGTCAATGCAGCTTTTTACCTAAAATGGTAAAAAATGGTCAAAGCCTCATGCAGTGTATTACCTGCCCCTGGAATAACCTCAATGGAATTATAAGAATAATGCTGATAATAATACAAATTCTGGATGTCTGTTTTCAGCCTTACAAAACCATAACTGTAGAAGTTTAGATTTATACGTAAAGCTAGATATTTGTAAAAATATCTATATTGATATATAACTATCTATTTATATAGCTAGATATATATCTATGCAGTAAGATACATTACATAGATAGATAGATAGACTGTATATAAGCCTGCAAGTCTTGCACTTGAAGCGGCTTTATGATGTCATTAAGGCTCAATGGTGACACGCGCACCCGGAACAAGGACCACAGGTCGTTAGCGGCCATTTTTCCGTCAGTCTCCACTGGAGCTAGAAGTGAGCAAACACGTACTCCTTTAGACGCTGCTGGAGCCAGATCATTTGTCTCTGTGATGGACAACGTTTGAAATTCGCCCTTAAGAGGGAGACGGCAGCCAGCAACAGTCAAATTGATCGCTGCTTATCACTTCTTTTGAGGTAGGTACAGTTATTTCAGATAGGGGAATGGGTAGGTTAAGTTATTCTAGGGTGGGGAATGCTTATGGGCAAGTCTTTATGCTTGATCGGAGGCGGATGAAGTGGCAAAAAAGGCTCGGCCTACACCATGACCATGCCACTCGTCAACTCAAAGTGAATATGAGCCACACAGGTTGGTTGAAATGGCGCAGCATGAATGATAGAACCTGGATCCAAGCGTCCCAGGATGCATTGCAGCGAAAACGTTCAACAATGTTCAGTGTGACCAATGTTTCTATCTTGGAAAATGAACTCGCATACTGTATAGAGTGTATTTGACATATCTTGTCTCAGGCTTTGCTTGCAGTCCTACCATATCGCAGAAAATGCAGAAGTGCAGTCAATGCAGCTTTTTACCTAAAATGGTAAAAATTGGTCAAAGCCTCATGCAGTTTATTACCTGCCCCTAGAATAACCTCAATGGCAATTATAAGAATAATGCTGATAATAATACAAATTCTGGATGTCTGTTTTCAGCCTTACAAAACCATAACTGTAGAAGTTTAGATTTATACGTAAAGCTAGATTTTTGTAAAAATATCTATATTGATATATAACTATCTATTTATATAGCTAGATATATATCTATGCAGTAAGATACATTACATAGATAGATAGATAGACTGTATATAAGCCTGCAAGTCTTGCACTTGAAGCGGCTTTATGATGTCATTAAGGCTCGATGGTGACACGCGCACCCGGAACAAGGACCACAGGTCGTTAGCGGCCATTTTTCCGTCAGTCTCCACTGGAGCTAGAAGTGAGCAAACAGGTACTCCTTTAGACGCTGCTGGAGCCAGATCATTTGTCTCTGTGATGGACAACGTTTGAAATTCGCCCTTAAGCGGGAGACGGCAGCCAGCAACAGTCAAATTGATCGCTGCTTATCACTTCTTTTGAGGTAGGTACAGTTATTTCAGATAGGGGAATGGGTAGGTTAAGTTATTCTAGGGTGGGGAATGCTTATGGGCAAGTCTTTATGCTTGATCGGAGGCGGATGAAGTGGCAAAAAAGGCTCGGCCTACACCATGACCATGCCACTCGTCAACCCAAAGTGAATATGAGCCACACAGGTTGGTTGAAATGGCGCAGCATGAATGATAGAACCTGGATCCAAGCGTCCCAGGATGCATTGCAGCGAAAACGTTCAACAATGTTCAGTGTGACCAATGTTTCTATCTTGGAAAATGAACTCGCATACTGTATAGAGTGTATTTGACATATCTTGTCTCAGGCTTTGCTTGCAGTCCTACCATATCGCAGAAAATGCAGAAGTGCAGTCAATGCAGCTTTTTACCTAAAATGGTAAAAAATGGTCAAAGCCTCATGCAGTGTATTACCTGCCCCTGGAATAACCTCAATGGAATTATAAGAATAATGCTGATAATAATACAAATTCTGGATGTCTGTTTTCAGCCTTACAAAACCATAACTGTAGAAGTTTAGATTTATACGTAAAGCTAGATATTTGTAAAAATATCTATATTGATATATAACTATCTATTTATATAGCTAGATATATATCTATGCAGTAAGATACATTACATAGATAGATAGATAGATAGACTGTATATAAGCCTGCAAGTCTTGCACTTGAAGCGGTTTTATGATGTCATTAAAGGGGTTGTTCCGCGCCGAAACTGTTTTTTTTTTCCTTCAATAGGCCCCCCGGTTCGGCGCGAGACAAACCCAATGCATGTGTTAAAAAAAAAAAAGTTTAGTACTTACCCGAATCCCCGCGCTGCGGTGACTTCTTCCTTACCTTAGCAAGATGGCCGCCGGGATCTTCACCCACGATGCACCGCGGGTCTTCTCCCATGGTGCACCGTGGGCTCTGTGCGGTCCATTGCCGATTCCAGCCTCCTGATTGGCTGGAATCGGCACACGTGACGGGGCGGAGCTACGAGGACCAGCTCTCCGGCACGAGCGGCCCCATTCACCAGTGAGAAGACCGGACAGCGCAAGCGCGTCTAATCGGGTGATTAGATGCTGAAATTAGACGGCACCATGGAGACGAGGACACTAGCAATGGAACAGGTAAGTGAATAACTTCTGTATGGCTCATAATTAATGCACGATGTACATTACAAAGTGCATTAATATGGCCATACAGAAGTGTATAACCCCACTTGCTTTCGCGGGACAACCCCTTTAAGGCTCGATGGTGACACGCGCACCCGGAACAAGGACCACAGGTCGTTAGCGGCCATTTTTCCGTCAGTCTCCACTGGAGCTAGAAGTGAGCAAACAGGTACTCCTTTAGTCGCTGCTGGAGCCAGATCATTTGTCTCTGTGATGGACAACGTTTGAAATTCGCCCTTAAGCGGGAGACGGCAGCCCACAACAGTCAAATTGATCGCTGCTTATCACTTCTTTTGAGGTAGGTACAGTTATTTCAGATAGGGGAATGGGTAGGTGAAGTTATTCTAGGGTGGGGAATGCTTATGGGCAAGTCTTTATGCTTGATCGGAGGCGGATGAAGTGGCAAAAAAGGCTCGGCCTACACCATGACCATGCCACTCGTCAACCCAAAGTGAATATGAGCCACACAGGTTGGTTGAAATGGCGCAGCATGAATGATAGAACCTGGATCCAAGCGTCCCAGGATGCATTGCAGCGAAAACGTTCAACAATGTTCAGTGTGACCAATGTTTCTATCTTGGAAAATGAACTCGCATACTGTATAGAGTGTATTTGACATATCTTGTCTCAGGCTTTGCTTGCAGTCCTACCATATCGCAGAAAATGCAGAAGTGCAGTCAATGCAGCTTTTTACCTAAAATGGTAAAAATTGGTCAAAGCCTCATGCAGTTTATTACCTGCCCCTGGAATAACCTCAATGGCAATTATAAGAATAATGCTGATAATAATACAAATTCTGGATGTCTGTTTTCAGCCTTACAAAACCATAACTGTAGAAGTTTAGATTTATACGTAAAGCTAGATATTTGTAGAAATGTCTATATTGATATATAACTATCTATTTATATAGCTAGATATATATCTATGCAGTAAGATACATTACATAGATAGATAGATAGATAGACTGTATATAAGCCTGCAAGTCTTGCACTTGAAGCGGTTTTATGATGTCATTAAAGGGGTTGTTCCGCGCCGAAACTGTTTTTTTTTTCCTTCAATAGGCCCCCCGGTTCGGCGCGAGACAAACCCAATGCATGTGTTAAAAAAAAAAAAGTTTAGTACTTACCCGAATCCCCGCGCTGCGGTGACTTCTTCCTTACCTTAGCAAGATGGCCGCCGGGATCTTCACCCACGATGCACCGCGGGTCTTCTCCCATGGTGCACCGTGGGCTCTGTGCGGTCCATTGCCGATTCCAGCCTCCTGATTGGCTGGAATCGGCACACGTGACGGGGCGGAGCTACGAGGACCAGCTCTCCGGCACGAGCGGCCCCATTCACCAGTGAGAAGACCGGACAGCGCAAGCGCGTCTAATCGGGTGATTAGATGCTGAAATTAGACGGCACCATGGAGACGAGGACACTAGCAATGGAACAGGTAAGTGAATAACTTCTGTATGGCTCATAATTAATGCACGATGTACATTACAAAGTGCATTAATATGGCCATACAGAAGTGTATAACCCCACTTGCTTTCGCGGGACAACCCCTTTAAGGCTCGATGGTGACACGCGCACCCGGAACAAGGACCACAGGTCGTTAGCGGCCATTTTTCCGTCAGTCTCCACTGGAGCTAGAAGTGAGCAAACAGGTACTCCTTTAGTCGCTGCTGGAGCCAGATCATTTGTCTCTGTGATGGACAACGTTTGAAATTCGCCCTTAAGCGGGAGACGGCAGCCCACAACAGTCAAATTGATCGCTGCTTATCACTTCTTTTGAGGTAGGTACAGTTATTTCAGATAGGGGAATGGGTAGGTGAAGTTATTCTAGGGTGGGGAATGCTTATGGGCAAGTCTTTATGCTTGATCGGAGGCGGATGAAGTGGCAAAAAAGGCTCGGCCTACACCATGACCATGCCACTCGTCAACCCAAAGTGAATATGAGCCACACAGGTTGGTTGAAATGGCGCAGCATGAATGATAGAACCTGGATCCAAGCGTCCCAGGATGCATTGCAGCGAAAACGTTCAACAATGTTCAGTGTGACCAATGTTTCTATCTTGGAAAATGAACTCGCATACTGTATAGAGTGTATTTGACATATCTTGTCTCAGGCTTTGCTTGCAGTCCTACCATATCGCAGAAAATGCAGAAGTGCAGTCAATGCAGCTTTTTACCTAAAATGGTAAAAATTGGTCAAAGCCTCATGCAGTTTATTACCTGCCCCTGGAATAACCTCAATGGCAATTATAAGAATAATGCTGATAATAATACAAATTCTGGATGTCTGTTTTCAGCCTTACAAAACCATAACTGTAGAAGTTTAGATTTATACGTAAAGCTAGATATTTGTAGAAATGTCTATATTGATATATAACTATCTATTTATATAGCTAGATATATATCTATGCAGTAAGATACATTACATAGATAGATAGATAGATAGATAGACTGTATATAAGCCTGCAAGTCTTGCACTTGAAGCGGCTTTATGATGTCATTAAGGCTCGATGGTGACACGCGCACCCGGAACAAGGACCACAGGTCGTTAGCGGCCATTTTTCCGTCAGTCTCCACTGGAGCTAGAAGTGAGCAAACAGGTACTCCTTTAGACGCTGCTGGAGCCAGATCATTTGTCTCTGTGATGGACAACGTTTGAAATTCGCCCTTAAGCGGGAGACGGCAGCCAGCAACAGTCAAATTGATCGCTGCTTATCACTTCTTTTGAGGTAGGTACAGTTATTTCAGATAGGGGAATGGGTAGGTTAAGTTATTCTAGGGTGGGGAATGCTTATGGGCAAGTCTTTATGCTTGATCGGAGGCGGATGAAGTGGCAAAAAAGGCTCGGCCTACACCATGACCATGCCACTCGTCAACCCAAAGTGAATATGAGCCACACAGGTTGGTTGAAATGGCGCAGCATGAATGATAGAACCTGGATCCAAGCGTCCCAGGATGCATTGCAGCGAAAACGTTCAACAATGTTCAGTGTGACCAATGTTTCTATCTTGGAAAATGAACTCGCATACTGTATAGAGTGTATTTGACATATCTTGTCTCAGGCTTTGCTTGCAGTCCTACCATATCGCAGAAAATGCAGAAGTGCAGTCAATGCAGCTTTTTACCTAAAATGGTAAAAAATGGTCAAAGCCTCATGCAGTGTATTACCTGCCCCTGGAATAACCTCAATGGAATTATAAGAATAATGCTGATAATAATACAAATTCTGGATGTCTGTTTTCAGCCTTACAAAACCATAACTGTAGAAGTTTAGATTTATACGTAAAGCTAGATATTTGTAAAAATATCTATATTGATATATAACTATCTATTTATATAGCTAGATATATATCTATGCAGTAAGATACATTACATAGATAGATAGATAGACTGTATATAAGCCTGCAAGTCTTGCACTTGAAGCGGCTTTATGATGTCATTAAGGCTCGATGGTGACACGCGCACCCGGAACAAGGACCACAGGTCGTTAGCGGCCATTTTTCCGTCAGTCTCCACTGGAGCTAGAAGTGAGCAAACACGTACTCCTTTAGACGCTGCTGGAGCCAGATCATTTGTCTCTGTGATGGACAACGTTTGAAATTCGCCCTTAAGAGGGAGACGGCAGCCAGCAACAGTCAAATTGATCGCTGCTTATCACTTCTTTTGAGGTAGGTACAGTTATTTCAGATAGGGGAATGGGTAGGTTAAGTTATTCTAGGGTGGGGAATGCTTATGGGCAAGTCTTTATGCTTGATCGGAGGCGGATGAAGTGGCAAAAAAGGCTCGGCCTACACCATGACCATGCCACTCGTCAACCCAAAGTGAATATGAGCCACACAGGTTGGTTGAAATGGCGCAGCATGAATGATAGAACCTGGATCCAAGCGTCCCAGGATGCATTGCAGCGAAAACGTTCAACAATGTTCAGTGTGACCAATGTTTCTATCTTGGAAAATGAACTCGCATACTGTATAGAGTGTATTTGACATATCTTGTCTCAGGCTTTGCTTGCAGTCCTACCATATCGCAGAAAATGCAGAAGTGCAGTCAATGCAGCTTTTTACCTAAAATGGTAAAAAATGGTCAAAGCCTCATGCAGTGTATTACCTGCCCCTGGAATAACCTCAATGGAATTATAAGAATAATGCTGATAATAATACAAATTCTGGATGTCTGTTTTCAGCCTTACAAAACCATAACTGTAGAAGTTTAGATTTATACGTAAAGCTAGATATTTGTAAAAATATCTATATTGATATATAACTATCTATTTATATAGCTAGATATATATCTATGCAGTAAGATACATTACATAGATAGATAGATAGACTGTATATAAGCCTGCAAGTCTTGCACTTGAAGCGGCTTTATGATGTCATTAAGGCTCAATGGTGACACGCGCACCCGGAACAAGGACCACAGGTCGTTAGCGGCCATTTTTCCGTCAGTCTCCACTGGAGCTAGAAGTGAGCAAACACGTACTCCTTTAGACGCTGCTGGAGCCAGATCATTTGTCTCTGTGATGGACAACGTTTGAAATTCGCCCTTAAGAGGGAGACGGCAGCCAGCAACAGTCAAATTGATCGCTGCTTATCACTTCTTTTGAGGTAGGTACAGTTATTTCAGATAGGGGAATGGGTAGGTTAAGTTATTCTAGGGTGGGGAATGCTTATGGGCAAGTCTTTATGCTTGATCGGAGGCGGATGAAGTGGCAAAAAAGGCTCGGCCTACACCATGACCATGCCACTCGTCAACTCAAAGTGAATATGAGCCACACAGGTTGGTTGAAATGGCGCAGCATGAATGATAGAACCTGGATCCAAGCGTCCCAGGATGCATTGCAGCGAAAACGTTCAACAATGTTCAGTGTGACCAATGTTTCTATCTTGGAAAATGAACTCGCATACTGTATAGAGTGTATTTGACATATCTTGTCTCAGGCTTTGCTTGCAGTCCTACCATATCGCAGAAAATGCAGAAGTGCAGTCAATGCAGCTTTTTACCTAAAATGGTAAAAATTGGTCAAAGCCTCATGCAGTTTATTACCTGCCCCTAGAATAACCTCAATGGCAATTATAAGAATAATGCTGATAATAATACAAATTCTGGATGTCTGTTTTCAGCCTTACAAAACCATAACTGTAGAAGTTTAGATTTATACGTAAAGCTAGATTTTTGTAAAAATATCTATATTGATATATAACTATCTATTTATATAGCTAGATATATATCTATGCAGTAAGATACATTACATAGATAGATAGATAGACTGTATATAAGCCTGCAAGTCTTGCACTTGAAGCGGCTTTATGATGTCATTAAGGCTCGATGGTGACACGCGCACCCGGAACAAGGACCACAGGTCGTTAGCGGCCATTTTTCCGTCAGTCTCCACTGGAGCTAGAAGTGAGCAAACAGGTACTCCTTTAGACGCTGCTGGAGCCAGATCATTTGTCTCTGTGATGGACAACGTTTGAAATTCGCCCTTAAGCGGGAGACGGCAGCCAGCAACAGTCAAATTGATCGCTGCTTATCACTTCTTTTGAGGTAGGTACAGTTATTTCAGATAGGGGAATGGGTAGGTTAAGTTATTCTAGGGTGGGGAATGCTTATGGGCAAGTCTTTATGCTTGATCGGAGGCGGATGAAGTGGCAAAAAAGGCTCGGCCTACACCATGACCATGCCACTCGTCAACCCAAAGTGAATATGAGCCACACAGGTTGGTTGAAATGGCGCAGCATGAATGATAGAACCTGGATCCAAGCGTCCCAGGATGCATTGCAGCGAAAACGTTCAACAATGTTCAGTGTGACCAATGTTTCTATCTTGGAAAATGAACTCGCATACTGTATAGAGTGTATTTGACATATCTTGTCTCAGGCTTTGCTTGCAGTCCTACCATATCGCAGAAAATGCAGAAGTGCAGTCAATGCAGCTTTTTACCTAAAATGGTAAAAATTGGTCAAAGCCTCATGCAGTTTATTACCTGCCCCTGGAATAACCTCAATGGCAATTATAAGAATAATGCTGATAATAATACAAATTCTGGATGTCTGTTTTCAGCCTTACAAAACCATAACTGTAGAAGTTTAGATTTATACGTAAAGCTAGATATTTGTAGAAATGTCTATATTGATATATAACTATCTATTTATATAGCTAGATATATATCTATGCAGTAAGATACATTACATAGATAGATAGATAGATAGACTGTATATAAGCCTGCAAGTCTTGCACTTGAAGCGGTTTTATGATGTCATTAAAGGGGTTGTTCCGCGCCGAAACTGTTTTTTTTTTCCTTCAATAGGCCCCCCGGTTCGGCGCGAGACAAACCCAATGCATGTGTTAAAAAAAAAAAAGTTTAGTACTTACCCGAATCCCCGCGCTGCGGTGACTTCTTCCTTACCTTAGCAAGATGGCCGCCGGGATCTTCACCCACGATGCACCGCGGGTCTTCTCCCATGGTGCACCGTGGGCTCTGTGCGGTCCATTGCCGATTCCAGCCTCCTGATTGGCTGGAATCGGCACACGTGACGGGGCGGAGCTACGAGGACCAGCTCTCCGGCACGAGCGGCCCCATTCACCAGTGAGAAGACCGGACAGCGCAAGCGCGTCTAATCGGGTGATTAGATGCTGAAATTAGACGGCACCATGGAGACGAGGACACTAGCAATGGAACAGGTAAGTGAATAACTTCTGTATGGCTCATAATTAATGCACGATGTACATTACAAAGTGCATTAATATGGCCATACAGAAGTGTATAACCCCACTTGCTTTCGCGGGACAACCCCTTTAAGGCTCGATGGTGACACGCGCACCCGGAACAAGGACCACAGGTCGTTAGCGGCCATTTTTCCGTCAGTCTCCACTGGAGCTAGAAGTGAGCAAACAGGTACTCCTTTAGTCGCTGCTGGAGCCAGATCATTTGTCTCTGTGATGGACAACGTTTGAAATTCGCCCTTAAGCGGGAGACGGCAGCCCACAACAGTCAAATTGATCGCTGCTTATCACTTCTTTTGAGGTAGGTACAGTTATTTCAGATAGGGGAATGGGTAGGTGAAGTTATTCTAGGGTGGGGAATGCTTATGGGCAAGTCTTTATGCTTGATCGGAGGCGGATGAAGTGGCAAAAAAGGCTCGGCCTACACCATGACCATGCCACTCGTCAACCCAAAGTGAATATGAGCCACACAGGTTGGTTGAAATGGCGCAGCATGAATGATAGAACCTGGATCCAAGCGTCCCAGGATGCATTGCAGCGAAAACGTTCAACAATGTTCAGTGTGACCAATGTTTCTATCTTGGAAAATGAACTCGCATACTGTATAGAGTGTATTTGACATATCTTGTCTCAGGCTTTGCTTGCAGTCCTACCATATCGCAGAAAATGCAGAAGTGCAGTCAATGCAGCTTTTTACCTAAAATGGTAAAAATTGGTCAAAGCCTCATGCAGTTTATTACCTGCCCCTGGAATAACCTCAATGGCAATTATAAGAATAATGCTGATAATAATACAAATTCTGGATGTCTGTTTTCAGCCTTACAAAACCATAACTGTAGAAGTTTAGATTTATACGTAAAGCTAGATATTTGTAGAAATGTCTATATTGATATATAACTATCTATTTATATAGCTAGATATATATCTATGCAGTAAGATACATTACATAGATAGATAGATAGATAGATAGACTGTATATAAGCCTGCAAGTCTTGCACTTGAAGCGGCTTTATGATGTCATTAAGGCTCGATGGTGACACGCGCACCCGGAACAAGGACCACAGGTCGTTAGCGGCCATTTTTCCGTCAGTCTCCACTGGAGCTAGAAGTGAGCAAACACGTACTCCTTTAGACGCTGCTGGAGCCAGATCATTTGTCTCTGTGATGGACAACGTTTGAAATTCGCCCTTAAGCGGGAGACGGCAGCCAGCAACAGTCAAATTGATCGCTGCTTATCACTTCTTTTGAGGTAGGTACAGTTATTTCAGATAGGGGAATGGGTAGGTTAAGTTATTCTAGGGTGGGGAATGCTTATGGGCAAGTCTTTATGCTTGATCGGAGGCGGATGAAGTGGCAAAAAAGGCTCGGCCTACACCATGACCATGCCACTCGTCAACCCAAAGTGAATATGAGCCACACAGGTTGGTTGAAATGGCGCAGCATGAATGATAGAACCTGGATCCAAGCGTCCCAGGATGCATTGCAGCGAAAACGTTCAACAATGTTCAGTGTGACCAATGTTTCTATCTTGGAAAATGAACTCGCATACTGTATAGAGTGTATTTGACATATCTTGTCTCAGGCTTTGCTTGCAGTCCTACCATATCGCAGAAAATGCAGAAGTGCAGTCAATGCAGCTTTTTACCTAAAATGGTAAAAATTGGTCAAAGCCTCATGCAGTTTATTACCTGCCCCTGGAATAACCTCAATGGCAATTATAAGAATAATGCTGATAATAATACAAATTCTGGATGTCTGTTTTCAGCCTTACAAAACCATAACTGTAGAAGTTTAGATTTATACGTAAAGCTAGATATTTGTAGAAATGTCTATATTGATATATAACTATCTATTTATATAGCTAGATATATATCTATGCAGTAAGATACATTACATAGATAGATAGATAGATAGACTGTATATAAGCCTGCAAGTCTTGCACTTGAAGCGGTTTTATGATGTCATTAAAGGGGTTGTTCCGCGCCGAAACTGTTTTTTTTTTCCTTCAATAGGCCCCCCGGTTCGGCGCGAGACAAACCCAATGCATGTGTTAAAAAAAAAAAAGTTTAGTACTTACCCGAATCCCCGCGCTGCGGTGACTTCTTCCTTACCTTAGCAAGATGGCCGCCGGGATCTTCACCCATGATGCACCGCGGGTCTTCTCCCATGGTGCACCGTGGGCTCTGTGCGGTCCATTGCCGATTCCAGCCTCCTGATTGGCTGGAATCGGCACACGTGACGGGGCGGAGCTACGAGGACCAGCTCTCCGGCACGAGCGGCCCCATTCACCAGTGAGAAGACCGGACAGCGCAAGCGCGTCTAATCGGGTGATTAGATGCTGAAATTAGACGGCACCATGGAGACGAGGACACTAGCAATGGAACAGGTAAGTGAATAACTTCTGTATGGCTCATAATTAATGCACGATGTACATTACAAAGTGCATTAATATGGCCATACAGAAGTGTATAACCCCACTTGCTTTCGCGGGACAACCCCTTTAAGGCTCGATGGTGACACGCGCACCCGGAACAAGGACCACAGGTCGTTAGCGGCCATTTTTCCGTCAGTCTCCACTGGAGCTAGAAGTGAGCAAACAGGTACTCCTTTAGTCGCTGCTGGAGCCAGATCATTTGTCTCTGTGATGGACAACGTTTGAAATTCGCCCTTAAGCGGGAGACGGCAGCCCACAACAGTCAAATTGATCGCTGCTTATCACTTCTTTTGAGGTAGGTACAGTTATTTCAGATAGGGGAATGGGTAGGTGAAGTTATTCTAGGGTGGGGAATGCTTATGGGCAAGTCTTTATGCTTGATCGGAGGCGGATGAAGTGGCAAAAAAGGCTCGGCCTACACCATGACCATGCCACTCGTCAACCCAAAGTGAATATGAGCCACACAGGTTGGTTGAAATGGCGCAGCATGAATGATAGAACCTGGATCCAAGCGTCCCAGGATGCATTGCAGCGAAAACGTTCAACAATGTTCAGTGTGACCAATGTTTCTATCTTGGAAAATGAACTCGCATACTGTATAGAGTGTATTTGACATATCTTGTCTCAGGCTTTGCTTGCAGTCCTACCATATCGCAGAAAATGCAGAAGTGCAGTCAATGCAGCTTTTTACCTAAAATGGTAAAAATTGGTCAAAGCCTCATGCAGTTTATTACCTGCCCCTGGAATAACCTCAATGGCAATTATAAGAATAATGCTGATAATAATACAAATTCTGGATGTCTGTTTTCAGCCTTACAAAACCATAACTGTAGAAGTTTAGATTTATACGTAAAGCTAGATATTTGTAGAAATGTCTATATTGATATATAACTATCTATTTATATAGCTAGATATATATCTATGCAGTAAGATACATTACATAGATAGATAGATAGATAGATAGACTGTATATAAGCCTGCAAGTCTTGCACTTGAAGCGGCTTTATGATGTCATTAAGGCTCGATGGTGACACGCGCACCCGGAACAAGGACCACAGGTCGTTAGCGGCCATTTTTCCGTCAGTCTCCACTGGAGCTAGAAGTGAGCAAACACGTACTCCTTTAGACGCTGCTGGAGCCAGATCATTTGTCTCTGTGATGGACAACGTTTGAAATTCGCCCTTAAGCGGGAGACGGCAGCCAGCAACAGTCAAATTGATCGCTGCTTATCACTTCTTTTGAGGTAGGTACAGTTATTTCAGATAGGGGAATGGGTAGGTTAAGTTATTCTAGGGTGGGGAATGCTTATGGGCAAGTCTTTATGCTTGATCGGAGGCGGATGAAGTGGCAAAAAAGGCTCGGCCTACACCATGACCATGCCACTCGTCAACCCAAAGTGAATATGAGCCACACAGGTTGGTTGAAATGGCGCAGCATGAATGATAGAACCTGGATCCAAGCGTCCCAGGATGCATTGCAGCGAAAACGTTCAACAATGTTCAGTGTGACCAATGTTTCTATCTTGGAAAATGAACTCGCATACTGTATAGAGTGTATTTGACATATCTTGTCTCAGGCTTTGCTTGCAGTCCTACCATATCGCAGAAAATGCAGAAGTGCAGTCAATGCAGCTTTTTACCTAAAATGGTAAAAATTGGTCAAAGCCTCATGCAGTTTATTACCTGCCCCTGGAATAACCTCAATGGCAATTATAAGAATAATGCTGATAATAATACAAATTCTGGATGTCTGTTTTCAGCCTTACAAAACCATAACTGTAGAAGTTTAGATTTATACGTAAAGCTAGATATTTGTAGAAATGTCTATATTGATATATAACTATCTATTTATATAGCTAGATATATATCTATGCAGTAAGATACATTACATAGATAGATAGATAGATAGACTGTATATAAGCCTGCAAGTCTTGCACTTGAAGCGGTTTTATGATGTCATTAAAGGGGTTGTTCCGCGCCGAAACTGTTTTTTTTTTCCTTCAATAGGCCCCCCGGTTCGGCGCGAGACAAACCCAATGCATGTGTTAAAAAAAAAAAAGTTTAGTACTTACCCGAATCCCCGCGCTGCGGTGACTTCTTCCTTACCTTAGCAAGATGGCCGCCGGGATCTTCACCCACGATGCACCGCGGGTCTTCTCCCATGGTGCACCGTGGGCTCTGTGCGGTCCATTGCCGATTCCAGCCTCCTGATTGGCTGGAATCGGCACACGTGACGGGGCGGAGCTACGAGGACCAGCTCTCCGGCACGAGCGGCCCCATTCACCAGTGAGAAGACCGGACAGCGCAAGCGCGTCTAATCGGGTGATTAGATGCTGAAATTAGACGGCACCATGGAGACGAGGACACTAGCAATGGAACAGGTAAGTGAATAACTTCTGTATGGCTCATAATTAATGCACGATGTACATTACAAAGTGCATTAATATGGCCATACAGAAGTGTATAACCCCACTTGCTTTCGCGGGACAACCCCTTTAAGGCTCGATGGTGACACGCGCACCCGGAACAAGGACCACAGGTCGTTAGCGGCCATTTTTCCGTCAGTCTCCACTGGAGCTAGAAGTGAGCAAACAGGTACTCCTTTAGTCGCTGCTGGAGCCAGATCATTTGTCTCTGTGATGGACAACGTTTGAAATTCGCCCTTAAGCGGGAGACGGCAGCCCACAACAGTCAAATTGATCGCTGCTTATCACTTCTTTTGAGGTAGGTACAGTTATTTCAGATAGGGGAATGGGTAGGTGAAGTTATTCTAGGGTGGGGAATGCTTATGGGCAAGTCTTTATGCTTGATCGGAGGCGGATGAAGTGGCAAAAAAGGCTCGGCCTACACCATGACCATGCCACTCGTCAACCCAAAGTGAATATGAGCCACACAGGTTGGTTGAAATGGCGCAGCATGAATGATAGAACCTGGATCCAAGCGTCCCAGGATGCATTGCAGCGAAAACGTTCAACAATGTTCAGTGTGACCAATGTTTCTATCTTGGAAAATGAACTCGCATACTGTATAGAGTGTATTTGACATATCTTGTCTCAGGCTTTGCTTGCAGTCCTACCATATCGCAGAAAATGCAGAAGTGCAGTCAATGCAGCTTTTTACCTAAAATGGTAAAAATTGGTCAAAGCCTCATGCAGTTTATTACCTGCCCCTGGAATAACCTCAATGGCAATTATAAGAATAATGCTGATAATAATACAAATTCTGGATGTCTGTTTTCAGCCTTACAAAACCATAACTGTAGAAGTTTAGATTTATACGTAAAGCTAGATATTTGTAGAAATGTCTATATTGATATATAACTATCTATTTATATAGCTAGATATATATCTATGCAGTAAGATACATTACATAGATAGATAGATAGATAGATAGACTGTATATAAGCCTGCAAGTCTTGCACTTGAAGCGGCTTTATGATGTCATTAAGGCTCGATGGTGACACGCGCACCCGGAACAAGGACCACAGGTCGTTAGCGGCCATTTTTCCGTCAGTCTCCACTGGAGCTAGAAGTGAGCAAACACGTACTCCTTTAGACGCTGCTGGAGCCAGATCATTTGTCTCTGTGATGGACAACGTTTGAAATTCGCCCTTAAGCGGGAGACGGCAGCCAGCAACAGTCAAATTGATCGCTGCTTATCACTTCTTTTGAGGTAGGTACAGTTATTTCAGATAGGGGAATGGGTAGGTTAAGTTATTCTAGGGTGGGGAATGCTTATGGGCAAGTCTTTATGCTTGATCGGAGGCGGATGAAGTGGCAAAAAAGGCTCGGCCTACACCATGACCATGCCACTCGTCAACCCAAAGTGAATATGAGCCACACAGGTTGGTTGAAATGGCGCAGCATGAATGATAGAACCTGGATCCAAGCGTCCCAGGATGCATTGCAGCGAAAACGTTCAACAATGTTCAGTGTGACCAATGTTTCTATCTTGGAAAATGAACTCGCATACTGTATAGAGTGTATTTGACATATCTTGTCTCAGGCTTTGCTTGCAGTCCTACCATATCGCAGAAAATGCAGAAGTGCAGTCAATGCAGCTTTTTACCTAAAATGGTAAAAATTGGTCAAAGCCTCATGCAGTTTATTACCTGCCCCTGGAATAACCTCAATGGCAATTATAAGAATAATGCTGATAATAATACAAATTCTGGATGTCTGTTTTCAGCCTTACAAAACCATAACTGTAGAAGTTTAGATTTATACGTAAAGCTAGATATTTGTAGAAATGTCTATATTGATATATAACTATCTATTTATATAGCTAGATATATATCTATGCAGTAAGATACATTACATAGATAGATAGATAGATAGACTGTATATAAGCCTGCAAGTCTTGCACTTGAAGCAGTTTTATGATGTCATTAAAGGGGTTGTTCCGCGCCGAAACTGTTTTTTTTTTCCTTCAATAGGCCCCCCGGTTCGGCGCGAGACAAACCCAATGCATGTGTTAAAAAAAAAAAAGTTTAGTACTTACCCGAATCCCCGCGCTGCGGTGACTTCTTCCTTACCTTAGCAAGATGGCCGCCGGGATCTTCACCCACGATGCACCGCGGGTCTTCTCCCATGGTGCACCGTGGGCTCTGTGCGGTCCATTGCCGATTCCAGCCTCCTGATTGGCTGGAATCGGCACACGTGACGGGGCGGAGCTACGAGGACCAGCTCTCCGGCACGAGCGGCCCCATTCACCAGTGAGAAGACCGGACAGCGCAAGCGCGTCTAATCGGGTGATTAGATGCTGAAATTAGACGGCACCATGGAGACGAGGACACTAGCAATGGAACAGGTAAGTGAATAACTTCTGTATGGCTCATAATTAATGCACGATGTACATTACAAAGTGCATTAATATGGCCATACAGAAGTGTATAACCCCACTTGCTTTCGCGGGACAACCCCTTTAAGGCTCGATGGTGACACGCGCACCCGGAACAAGGACCACAGGTCGTTAGCGGCCATTTTTCCGTCAGTCTCCACTGGAGCTAGAAGTGAGCAAACAGGTACTCCTTTAGTCGCTGCTGGAGCCAGATCATTTGTCTCTGTGATGGACAACGTTTGAAATTCGCCCTTAAGCGGGAGACGGCAGCCCACAACAGTCAAATTGATCGCTGCTTATCACTTCTTTTGAGGTAGGTACAGTTATTTCAGATAGGGGAATGGGTAGGTGAAGTTATTCTAGGGTGGGGAATGCTTATGGGCAAGTCTTTATGCTTGATCGGAGGCGGATGAAGTGGCAAAAAAGGCTCGGCCTACACCATGACCATGCCACTCGTCAACCCAAAGTGAATATGAGCCACACAGGTTGGTTGAAATGGCGCAGCATGAATGATAGAACCTGGATCCAAGCGTCCCAGGATGCATTGCAGCGAAAACGTTCAACAATGTTCAGTGTGACCAATGTTTCTATCTTGGAAAATGAACTCGCATACTGTATAGAGTGTATTTGACATATCTTGTCTCAGGCTTTGCTTGCAGTCCTACCATATCGCAGAAAATGCAGAAGTGCAGTCAATGCAGCTTTTTACCTAAAATGGTAAAAATTGGTCAAAGCCTCATGCAGTTTATTACCTGCCCCTGGAATAACCTCAATGGCAATTATAAGAATAATGCTGATAATAATACAAATTCTGAATGTCTGTTTTCAGCCTTACAAAACCATAACTGTAGAAGTTTAGATTTATACGTAAAGCTAGATATTTGTAGAAATGTCTATATTGATATATAACTATCTATTTATATAGCTAGATATATATCTATGCAGTAAGATACATTACATAGATAGATAGATAGATAGATAGACTGTATATAAGCCTGCAAGTCTTGCACTTGAAGCGGCTTTATGATGTCATTAAGGCTCGATGGTGACACGCGCACCCGGAACAAGGACCACAGGTTGTTAGCAGCCATTTTTCCGTCAGTCTCCACTGGAGCTAGAAGTGAGCAAACAGGTACTCCTTTAGACGCTGCTGGAGCCAGATCATTTGTCTCTGTGATGGACAACGTTTGAAATTCGCCCTTAAGCGGGAGACGGCAGCCAGCAACAGTCAAATTGATCGCTGCTTATCACTTCTTTTGAGGTAGGTACAGTTATTTCAGATAGGGGAATGGGTAGGTTAAGTTATTCTAGGGTGGGGAATGCTTATGGGCAAGTCTTTATGCTTGATCGGAGGCGGATGAAGTGGCAAAAAAGGCTCGGCCTACACCATGACCATGCCACTCGTCAACCCAAAGTGAATATGAGCCACACAGGTTGGTTGAAATGGCGCAGCATGAATGATAGAACCTGGATCCAAGCGTCCCAGGATGCATTGCAGCGAAAACGTTCAACAATGTTCAGTGTGACCAATGTTTCTATCTTGGAAAATGAACTCGCATACTGTATAGAGTGTATTTGACATATCTTGTCTCAGGCTTTGCTTGCAGTCCTACCATATCGCAGAAAATGCAGAAGTGCAGTCAATGCAGCTTTTTACCTAAAATGGTAAAAATTGGTCAAAGCCTCATGCAGTTTATTACCTGCCCCTGGAATAACCTCAATGGCAATTATAAGAATAATGCTGATAATAATACAAATTCTGAATGTCTGTTTTCAGCCTTACAAAACCATAACTGTAGAAGTTTAGATTTATACGTAAAGCTAGATATTTGTAGAAATGTCTATATTGATATATAACTATCTATTTATATAGCTAGATATATATCTATGCAGTAAGATACATTACATAGATAGATAGATAGATAGATAGACTGTATATAAGCCTGCAAGTCTTGCACTTGAAGCGGCTTTATGATGTCATTAAGGCTCGATGGTGACACGCGCACCCGGAACAAGGACCACAGGTTGTTAGCAGCCATTTTTCCGTCAGTCTCCACTGGAGCTAGAAGTGAGCAAACAGGTACTCCTTTAGACGCTGCTGGAGCCAGATCATTTGTCTCTGTGATGGACAACGTTTGAAATTCGCCCTTAAGCGGGAGACGGCAGCCAGCAACAGTCAAATTGATCGCTGCTTATCACTTCTTTTGAGGTAGGTACAGTTATTTCAGATAGGGGAATGGGTAGGTTAAGTTATTCTAGGGTGGGGAATGCTTATGGGCAAGTCTTTATGCTTGATCGGAGGCGGATGAAGTGGCAAAAAAGGCTCGGCCTACACCATGACCATGCCACTCGTCAACCCAAAGTGAATATGAGCCACACAGGTTGGTTGAAATGGCGCAGCATGAATGATAGAACCTGGATCCAAGCGTCCCAGGATGCATTGCAGCGAAAACGTTCAACAATGTTCAGTGTGACCAATGTTTCTATCTTGGAAAATGAACTCGCATACTGTATAGAGTGTATTTGACATATCTTGTCTCAGGCTTTGCTTGCAGTCCTACCATATCGCAGAAAATGCAGAAGTGCAGTCAATGCAGCTTTTTACCTAAAATGGTAAAAATTGGTCAAAGCCTCATGCAGTTTATTACCTGCCCCTGGAATAACCTCAATGGCAATTATAAGAATAATGCTGATAATAATACAAATTCTGGATGTCTGTTTTCAGCCTTACAAAACCATAACTGTAGAAGTTTAGATTTATACGTAAAGCTAGATATTTGTAGAAATGTCTATATTGATATATAACTATCTATTTATATAGCTAGATATATATCTATGCAGTAAGATACATTACATAGATAGATAGATAGATAGATAGATAGATAGATAGATAGATAGATAGACTGTATATAAGCCTGCAAGTCTTGCACTTGAAGCGGCTTTATGATGTCATTAAGGCTCGATGGTGACACGCGCACCCGGAACAAGGACCACAGGTTGTTAGCAGCCATTTTTCCGTCAGTCTCCACTGGAGCTAGAAGTGAGCAAACAGGTACTCCTTTAGACGCTGCTGGAGCCAGATCATTTGTCTCTGTGATGGACAACGTTTGAAATTCGCCCTTAAGCGGGAGACGGCAGCCAGCAACAGTCAAATTGATCGCTGCTTATCACTTCTTTTGAGGTAGGTACAGTTATTTCAGATAGGGGAATGGGTAGGTTAAGTTATTCTAGGGTGGGGAATGCTTATGGGCAAGTCTTTATGCTTGATCGGAGGCGGATGAAGTGGCAAAAAAGGCTCGGCCTACACCATGACCATGCCACTCGTCAACCCAAAGTGAATATGAGCCACACAGGTTGGTTGAAATGGCGCAGCATGAATGATAGAACCTGGATCCAAGCGTCCCAGGATGCATTGCAGCGAAAACGTTCAACAATGTTCAGTGTGACCAATGTTTCTATCTTGGAAAATGAACTCGCATACTGTATAGAGTGTATTTGACATATCTTGTCTCAGGCTTTGCTTGCAGTCCTACCATATCGCAGAAAATGCAGAAGTGCAGTCAATGCAGCTTTTTACCTAAAATGGTAAAAAATGGTCAAAGCCTCATGCAGTGTATTACCTGCCCCTGGAATAACCTCAATGGAATTATAAGAATAATGCTGATAATAATACAAATTCTGGATGTCTGTTTTCAGCCTTACAAAACCATAACTGTAGAAGTTTAGATTTATACGTAAAGCTAGATATTTGTAAAAATATCTATATTGATATATAACTATCTATTTATATAGCTAGATATATATCTATGCAGTAAGATACATTACATAGATAGATAGACTGTATATAAGCCTGCAAGTCTTGCACTTGAAGCGGCTTTATGATGTCATTAAGGCTCGATGGTGACACGCGCACCCGGAACAAGGACCACAGGTCGTTAGCGGCCATTTTTCCGTCAGTCTCCACTGGAGCTAGAAGTGAGCAAACACGTACTCCTTTAGACGCTGCTGGAGCCAGATCATTTGTCTCTGTGATGGACAACGTTTGAAATTCGCCCTTAAGCGGGAGACGGCAGCCAGCAACAGTCAAATTGATCGCTGCTTATCACTTCTTTTGAGGTAGGTACAGTTATTTCAGATAGGGGAATGGGTAGGTTAAGTTACTCTAGGGTGGGGAATGCTTATGGGCAAGTCTTTATGCTTGATCGGAGGCGGATGAAGTGGCAAAAAAGGCTCGGCCTACACCATGACCATGCCACTCGTCAACCCAAAGTGAATATGAGCCACACAGGTTGGTTGAAATGGCGCAGCATGAATGATAGAACCTGGATCCAAGCGTCCCAGGATGCATTGCAGCGAAAACGTTCAACAATGTTCAGTGTGACCAATGTTTCTATCTTGGAAAATGAACTCGCATACTGTATAGAGTGTATTTGACATATCTTGTCTCAGGCTTTGCTTGCAGTCCTACCATATCGCAGAAAATGCAGAAGTGCAGTCAATGCAGCTTTTTACCTAAAATGGTAAAAATTGGTCAAAGCCTCATGCAGTTTATTACCTGCCCCTGGAATAACCTCAATGGCAATTATAAGAATAATGCTGATAATAATACAAATTCTGGATGTCTGTTTTCAGCCTTACAAAACCATAACTGTAGAAGTTTAGATTTATACGTAAAGCTAGATATTTGTAGAAATGTCTATATTGATATATAACTATCTATTTATATAGCTAGATATATATCTATGCAGTAAGATACATTACATAGATAGATAGATAGATAGATAGATAGATAGATAGATAGATAGATAGATAGACTGTATATAAGCCTGCAAGTCTTGCACTTGAAGCGGCTTTATGATGTCATTAAGGCTCGATGGTGACACGCGCACCCGGAACAAGGACCACAGGTTGTTAGCAGCCATTTTTCCGTCAGTCTCCACTGGAGCTAGAAGTGAGCAAACAGGTACTCCTTTAGACGCTGCTGGAGCCAGATCATTTGTCTCTGTGATGGACAACGTTTGAAATTCGCCCTTAAGCGGGAGACGGCAGCCAGCAACAGTCAAATTGATCGCTGCTTATCACTTCTTTTGAGGTAGGTACAGTTATTTCAGATAGGGGAATGGGTAGGTTAAGTTATTCTAGGGTGGGGAATGCTTATGGGCAAGTCTTTATGCTTGATCGGAGGCGGATGAAGTGGCAAAAAAGGCTCGGCCTACACCATGACCATGCCACTCGTCAACCCAAAGTGAATATGAGCCACACAGGTTGGTTGAAATGGCGCAGCATGAATGATAGAACCTGGATCCAAGCGTCCCAGGATGCATTGCAGCGAAAACATTCAACAATGTTCAGTGTGACCAATGTTTCTATCTTGGAAAATGAACTCGCATACTGTATAGAGTGTATTTGACATATCTTGTCTCAGGCTTTGCTTGCAGTCCTACCATATCGCAGAAAATGCAGAAGTGCAGTCAATGCAGCTTTTTACCTAAAATGGTAAAAAATGGTCAAAGCCTCATGCAGTGTATTACCTGCCCCTGGAATAACCTCAATGGAATTATAAGAATAATGCTGATAATAATACAAATTCTGGATGTCTGTTTTCAGCCTTACAAAACCATAACTGTAGAAGTTTAGATTTATACGTAAAGCTAGATATTTGTAAAAATATCTATATTGATATATAACTATCTATTTATATAGCTAGATATATATCTATGCAGTAAGATACATTACATAGATAGATAGACTGTATATAAGCCTGCAAGTCTTGCACTTGAAGCGGCTTTATGATGTCATTAAGGCTCGATGGTGACACGCGCACCCGGAACAAGGACCACAGGTCGTTAGCGGCCATTTTTCCGTCAGTCTCCACTGGAGCTAGAAGTGAGCAAACACGTACTCCTTTAGACGCTGCTGGAGCCAGATCATTTGTCTCTGTGATGGACAACGTTTGAAATTCGCCCTTAAGCGGGAGACGGCAGCCAGCAACAGTCAAATTGATCGCTGCTTATCACTTCTTTTGAGGTAGGTACAGTTATTTCAGATAGGGGAATGGGTAGGTTAAGTTACTCTAGGGTGGGGAATGCTTATGGGCAAGTCTTTATGCTTGATCGGAGGCGGATGAAGTGGCAAAAAAGGCTCGGCCTACACCATGACCATGCCACTCGTCAACCCAAAGTGAATATGAGCCACACAGGTTGGTTGAAATGGCGCAGCATGAATGATAGAACCTGGATCCAAGCGTCCCAGGATGCATTGCAGCGAAAACGTTCAACAATGTTCAGTGTGACCAATGTTTCTATCTTGGAAAATGAACTCGCATACTGTATAGAGTGTATTTGACATATCTTGTCTCAGGCTTTGCTTGCAGTCCTACCATATCGCAGAAAATGCAGAAGTGCAGTCAATGCAGCTTTTTACCTAAAATGGTAAAAAATGGTCAAAGCCTCATGCAGTGTATTACCTGCCCCTGGAATAACCTCAATGGAATTATAAGAATAATGCTGATAATAATACAAATTCTGGATGTCTGTTTTCAGCCTTACAAAACCATAACTGTAGAAGTTTAGATTTATACGTAAAGCTAGATATTTGTAAAAATATCTATATTGATATATAACTATCTATTTATATAGCTAGATATATATCTATGCAGTAAGATACATTACATAGATAGATAGATAGACTGTATATAAGCCTGCAAGTCTTGCACTTGAAGCGGCTTTATGATGTCATTAAGGCTCGATGGTGACACGCGCACCCGGAACAAGGACCACAGGTCGTTAGCGGCCATTTTTCCGTCAGTCTCCACTGGAGCTAGAAGTGAGCAAACACGTACTCCTTTAGACGCTGCTGGAGCCAGATCATTTGTCTCTGTGATGGACAACGTTTGAAATTCGCCCTTAAGCGGGAGACGGCAGCCAGCAACAGTCAAATTGATCGCTGCTTATCACTTCTTTTGAGGTAGGTACAGTTATTTCAGATAGGGGAATGGGTAGGTTAAGTTACTCTAGGGTGGGGAATGCTTATGGGCAAGTCTTTATGCTTGATCGGAGGCGGATGAAGTGGCAAAAAAGGCTCGGCCTACACCATGACCATGCCACTCGTCAACCCAAAGTGAATATGAGCCACACAGGTTGGTTGAAATGGCGCAGCATGAATGATAGAACCTGGATCCAAGCGTCCCAGGATGCATTGCAGCGAAAACGTTCAACAATGTTCAGTGTGACCAATGTTTCTATCTTGGAAAATGAACTCGCATACTGTATAGAGTGTATTTGACATATCTTGTCTCAGGCTTTGCTTGCAGTCCTACCATATCGCAGAAAATGCAGAAGTGCAGTCAATGCAGCTTTTTACCTAAAATGGTAAAAATTGGTCAAAGCCTCATGCAGTTTATTACCTGCCCCTGGAATAACCTCAATGGCAATTATAAGAATAATGCTGATAATAATACAAATTCTGGATGTCTGTTTTCAGCCTTACAAAACCATAACTGTAGAAGTTTAGATTTATACGTAAAGCTAGATATTTGTAGAAATGTCTATATTGATATATAACTATCTATTTATATAGCTAGATATATATCTATGCAGTAAGATACATTACATAGATAGATAGATAGATAGATAGATAGATAGATAGACTGTATATAAGCCTGCAAGTCTTGCACTTGAAGCGGCTTTATGATGTCATTAAGGCTCGATGGTGACACGCGCACCCGGAACAAGGACCACAGGTTGTTAGCAGCCATTTTTCCGTCAGTCTCCACTGGAGCTAGAAGTGAGCAAACAGGTACTCCTTTAGACGCTGCTGGAGCCAGATCATTTGTCTCTGTGATGGACAACGTTTGAAATTCGCCCTTAAGCGGGAGACGGCAGCCAGCAACAGTCAAATTGATCGCTGCTTATCACTTCTTTTGAGGTAGGTACAGTTATTTCAGATAGGGGAATGGGTAGGTTAAGTTATTCTAGGGTGGGGAATGCTTATGGGCAAGTCTTTATGCTTGATCGGAGGCGGATGAAGTGGCAAAAAAGGCTCGGCCTACACCATGACCATGCCACTCGTCAACCCAAAGTGAATATGAGCCACACAGGTTGGTTGAAATGGCGCAGCATGAATGATAGAACCTGGATCCAAGCGTCCCAGGATGCATTGCAGCGAAAACATTCAACAATGTTCAGTGTGACCAATGTTTCTATCTTGGAAAATGAACTCGCATACTGTATAGAGTGTATTTGACATATCTTGTCTCAGGCTTTGCTTGCAGTCCTACCATATCGCAGAAAATGCAGAAGTGCAGTCAATGCAGCTTTTTACCTAAAATGGTAAAAAATGGTCAAAGCCTCATGCAGTGTATTACCTGCCCCTGGAATAACCTCAATGGAATTATAAGAATAATGCTGATAATAATACAAATTCTGGATGTCTGTTTTCAGCCTTACAAAACCATAACTGTAGAAGTTTAGATTTATACGTAAAGCTAGATATTTGTAAAAATATCTATATTGATATATAACTATCTATTTATATAGCTAGATATATATCTATGCAGTAAGATACATTACATAGATAGATAGACTGTATATAAGCCTGCAAGTCTTGCACTTGAAGCGGCTTTATGATGTCATTAAGGCTCGATGGTGACACGCGCACCCGGAACAAGGACCACAGGTCGTTAGCGGCCATTTTTCCGTCAGTCTCCACTGGAGCTAGAAGTGAGCAAACACGTACTCCTTTAGACGCTGCTGGAGCCAGATCATTTGTCTCTGTGATGGACAACGTTTGAAATTCGCCCTTAAGCGGGAGACGGCAGCCAGCAACAGTCAAATTGATCGCTGCTTATCACTTCTTTTGAGGTAGGTACAGTTATTTCAGATAGGGGAATGGGTAGGTTAAGTTACTCTAGGGTGGGGAATGCTTATGGGCAAGTCTTTATGCTTGATCGGAGGCGGATGAAGTGGCAAAAAAGGCTCGGCCTACACCATGACCATGCCACTCGTCAACCCAAAGTGAATATGAGCCACACAGGTTGGTTGAAATGGCGCAGCATGAATGATAGAACCTGGATCCAAGCGTCCCAGGATGCATTGCAGCGAAAACGTTCAACAATGTTCAGTGTGACCAATGTTTCTATCTTGGAAAATGAACTCGCATACTGTATAGAGTGTATTTGACATATCTTGTCTCAGGCTTTGCTTGCAGTCCTACCATATCGCAGAAAATGCAGAAGTGCAGTCAATGCAGCTTTTTACCTAAAATGGTAAAAAATGGTCAAAGCCTCATGCAGTGTATTACCTGCCCCTGGAATAACCTCAATGGAATTATAAGAATAATGCTGATAATAATACAAATTCTGGATGTCTGTTTTCAGCCTTACAAAACCATAACTGTAGAAGTTTAGATTTATACGTAAAGCTAGATATTTGTAAAAATATCTATATTGATATATAACTATCTATTTATATAGCTAGATATATATCTATGCAGTAAGATACATTACATAGATAGATAGATAGACTGTATATAAGCCTGCAAGTCTTGCACTTGAAGCGGCTTTATGATGTCATTAAGGCTCGATGGTGACACGCGCACCCGGAACAAGGACCACAGGTCGTTAGCGGCCATTTTTCCGTCAGTCTCCACTGGAGCTAGAAGTGAGCAAACACGTACTCCTTTAGACGCTGCTGGAGCCAGATCATTTGTCTCTGTGATGGACAACGTTTGAAATTCGCCCTTAAGCGGGAGACGGCAGCCAGCAACAGTCAAATTGATCGCTGCTTATCACTTCTTTTGAGGTAGGTACAGTTATTTCAGATAGGGGAATGGGTAGGTTAAGTTATTCTAGGGTGGGGAATGCTTATGGGCAAGTCTTTATGCTTGATCGGAGGCGGATGAAGTGGCAAAAAAGGCTCGGCCTACACCATGACCATGCCACTCGTCAACCCAAAGTGAATATGAGCCACACAGGTTGGTTGAAATGGCGCAGCATGAATGATAGAACCTGGATCCAAGCGTCCCAGGATGCATTGCAGCGAAAACGTTCAACAATGTTCAGTGTGACCAATGTTTCTATCTTGGAAAATGAACTCGCATACTGTATAGAGTGTATTTGACATATCTTGTCTCAGGCTTTGCTTGCAGTCCTACCATATCGCAGAAAATGCAGAAGTGCAGTCAATGCAGCTTTTTACCTAAAATGGTAAAAATTGGTCAAAGCCTCATGCAGTTTATTACCTGCCCCTGGAATAACCTCAATGGCAATTATAAGAATAATGCTGATAATAATACAAATTCTGGATGTCTGTTTTCAGCCTTACAAAACCATAACTGTAGAAGTTTAGATTTATACGTAAAGCTAGATATTTGTAGAAATGTCTATATTGATATATAACTATCTATTTATATAGCTAGATATATATCTATGCAGTAAGATACATTACATAGATAGATAGATAGATAGACTGTATATAAGCCTGCAAGTCTTGCACTTGAAGCGGTTTTATGATGTCATTAAAGGGGTTGTTCCGCGCCGAAACTGTTTTTTTTTTCCTTCAATAGGCCCCCCGGTTCGGCGCGAGACAAACCCAATGCATGTGTTAAAAAAAAAAAAGTTTAGTACTTACCCGAATCCCCGCGCTGCGGTGACTTCTTCCTTACCTTAGCAAGATGGCCGCCGGGATCTTCACCCACGATGCACCGCAGGTCTTCTCCCATGGTGCACCGTGGGCTCTGTGCGGTCCATTGCCGATTCCAGCCTCCTGATTGGCTGGAATCGGCACACGTGACGGGGCGGAGCTACGAGGACCAGCTCTCCGGCACGAGCGGCCCCATTCACCAGTGAGAAGACCGGACAGCGCAAGCGCGTCTAATCGGGTGATTAGATGCTGAAATTAGACGGCACCATGGAGACGAGGACACTAGCAATGGAACAGGTAAGTGAATAACTTCTGTATGGCTCATAATTAATGCACGATGTACATTACAAAGTGCATTAATATGGCCATACAGAAGTGTATAACCCCACTTGCTTTCGCGGGACAACCCCTTTAAGGCTCGATGGTGACACGCGCACCCGGAACAAGGACCACAGGTCGTTAGCGGCCATTTTTCCGTCAGTCTCCACTGGAGCTAGAAGTGAGCAAACAGGTACTCCTTTAGTCGCTGCTGGAGCCAGATCATTTGTCTCTGTGATGGACAACGTTTGAAATTCGCCCTTAAGCGGGAGACGGCAGCCCACAACAGTCAAATTGATCGCTGCTTATCACTTCTTTTGAGGTAGGTACAGTTATTTCAGATAGGGGAATGGGTAGGTGAAGTTATTCTAGGGTGGGGAATGCTTATGGGCAAGTCTTTATGCTTGATCGGAGGCGGATGAAGTGGCAAAAAAGGCTCGGCCTACACCATGACCATGCCACTCGTCAACCCAAAGTGAATATGAGCCACACAGGTTGGTTGAAATGGCGCAGCATGAATGATAGAACCTGGATCCAAGCGTCCCAGGATGCATTGCAGCGAAAACGTTCAACAATGTTCAGTGTGACCAATGTTTCTATCTTGGAAAATGAACTCGCATACTGTATAGAGTGTATTTGACATATCTTGTCTCAGGCTTTGCTTGCAGTCCTACCATATCGCAGAAAATGCAGAAGTGCAGTCAATGCAGCTTTTTACCTAAAATGGTAAAAATTGGTCAAAGCCTCATGCAGTTTATTACCTGCCCCTGGAATAACCTCAATGGCAATTATAAGAATAATGCTGATAATAATACAAATTCTGGATGTCTGTTTTCAGCCTTACAAAACCATAACTGTAGAAGTTTAGATTTATACGTAAAGCTAGATATTTGTAGAAATGTCTATATTGATATATAACTATCTATTTATATAGCTAGATATATATCTATGCAGTAAGATACATTACATAGATAGATAGATAGATAGACTGTATATAAGCCTGCAAGTCTTGCACTTGAAGCGGTTTTATGATGTCATTAAAGGGGTTGTTCCGCGCCGAAACTGTTTTTTTTTTCCTTCAATAGGCCCCCCGGTTCGGCGCGAGACAAACCCAATGCATGTGTTAAAAAAAAAAAAGTTTAGTACTTACCCGAATCCCCGCGCTGCGGTGACTTCTTCCTTACCTTAGCAAGATGGCCGCCGGGATCTTCACCCACGATGCACCGCGGGTCTTCTCCCATGGTGCACCGTGGGCTCTGTGCGGTCCATTGCCGATTCCAGCCTCCTGATTGGCTGGAATCGGCACACGTGACGGGGCGGAGCTACGAGGACCAGCTCTCCGGCACGAGCGGCCCCATTCACCAGTGAGAAGACCGGACAGCGCAAGCGCGTCTAATCGGGTGATTAGATGCTGAAATTAGACGGCACCATGGAGACGAGGACACTAGCAATGGAACAGGTAAGTGAATAACTTCTGTATGGCTCATAATTAATGCACGATGTACATTACAAAGTGCATTAATATGGCCATACAGAAGTGTATAACCCCACTTGCTTTCGCGGGACAACCCCTTTAAGGCTCGATGGTGACACGCGCACCCGGAACAAGGACCACAGGTCGTTAGCGGCCATTTTTCCGTCAGTCTCCACTGGAGCTAGAAGTGAGCAAACAGGTACTCCTTTAGTCGCTGCTGGAGCCAGATCATTTGTCTCTGTGATGGACAACGTTTGAAATTCGCCCTTAAGCGGGAGACGGCAGCCCACAACAGTCAAATTGATCGCTGCTTATCACTTCTTTTGAGGTAGGTACAGTTATTTCAGATAGGGGAATGGGTAGGTGAAGTTATTCTAGGGTGGGGAATGCTTATGGGCAAGTCTTTATGCTTGATCGGAGGCGGATGAAGTGGCAAAAAAGGCTCGGCCTACACCATGACCATGCCACTCGTCAACCCAAAGTGAATATGAGCCACACAGGTTGGTTGAAATGGCGCAGCATGAATGATAGAACCTGGATCCAAGCGTCCCAGGATGCATTGCAGCGAAAACGTTCAACAATGTTCAGTGTGACCAATGTTTCTATCTTGGAAAATGAACTCGCATACTGTATAGAGTGTATTTGACATATCTTGTCTCAGGCTTTGCTTGCAGTCCTACCATATCGCAGAAAATGCAGAAGTGCAGTCAATGCAGCTTTTTACCTAAAATGGTAAAAATTGGTCAAAGCCTCATGCAGTTTATTACCTGCCCCTGGAATAACCTCAATGGCAATTATAAGAATAATGCTGATAATAATACAAATTCTGGATGTCTGTTTTCAGCCTTACAAAACCATAACTGTAGAAGTTTAGATTTATACGTAAAGCTAGATATTTGTAGAAATGTCTATATTGATATATAACTATCTATTTATATAGCTAGATATATATCTATGCAGTAAGATACATTACATAGATAGATAGATAGATAGACTGTATATAAGCCTGCAAGTCTTGCACTTGAAGCGGTTTTATGATGTCATTAAAGGGGTTGTTCCGCGCCGAAACTGTTTTTTTTTTCCTTCAATAGGCCCCCCGGTTCGGCGCGAGACAAACCCAATGCATGTGTTAAAAAAAAAAAAGTTTAGTACTTACCCGAATCCCCGCGCTGCGGTGACTTCTTCCTTACCTTAGCAAGATGGCCGCCGGGATCTTCACCCACGATGCACCGCGGGTCTTCTCCCATGGTGCACCGTGGGCTCTGTGCGGTCCATTGCCGATTCCAGCCTCCTGATTGGCTGGAATCGGCACACGTGACGGGGCGGAGCTACGAGGACCAGCTCTCCGGCACGAGCGGCCCCATTCACCAGTGAGAAGACCGGACAGCGCAAGCGCGTCTAATCGGGTGATTAGATGCTGAAATTAGACGGCACCATGGAGACGAGGACACTAGCAATGGAACAGGTAAGTGAATAACTTCTGTATGGCTCATAATTAATGCACGATGTACATTACAAAGTGCATTAATATGGCCATACAGAAGTGTATAACCCCACTTGCTTTCGCGGGACAACCCCTTTAAGGCTCGATGGTGACACGCGCACCCGGAACAAGGACCACAGGTCGTTAGCGGCCATTTTTCCGTCAGTCTCCACTGGAGCTAGAAGTGAGCAAACAGGTACTCCTTTAGTCGCTGCTGGAGCCAGATCATTTGTCTCTGTGATGGACAACGTTTGAAATTCGCCCTTAAGCGGGAGACGGCAGCCCACAACAGTCAAATTGATCGCTGCTTATCACTTCTTTTGAGGTAGGTACAGTTATTTCAGATAGGGGAATGGGTAGGTGAAGTTATTCTAGGGTGGGGAATGCTTATGGGCAAGTCTTTATGCTTGATCGGAGGCGGATGAAGTGGCAAAAAAGGCTCGGCCTACACCATGACCATGCCACTCGTCAACCCAAAGTGAATATGAGCCACACAGGTTGGTTGAAATGGCGCAGCATGAATGATAGAACCTGGATCCAAGCGTCCCAGGATGCATTGCAGCGAAAACGTTCAACAATGTTCAGTGTGACCAATGTTTCTATCTTGGAAAATGAACTCGCATACTGTATAGAGTGTATTTGACATATCTTGTCTCAGGCTTTGCTTGCAGTCCTACCATATCGCAGAAAATGCAGAAGTGCAGTCAATGCAGCTTTTTACCTAAAATGGTAAAAATTGGTCAAAGCCTCATGCAGTTTATTACCTGCCCCTGGAATAACCTCAATGGCAATTATAAGAATAATGCTGATAATAATACAAATTCTGGATGTCTGTTTTCAGCCTTACAAAACCATAACTGTAGAAGTTTAGATTTATACGTAAAGCTAGATATTTGTAGAAATGTCTATATTGATATATAACTATCTATTTATATAGCTAGATATATATCTATGCAGTAAGATACATTACATAGATAGATAGATAGATAGATAGATAGATAGATAGATAGACTGTATATAAGCCTGCAAGTCTTGCACTTGAAGCGGCTTTATGATGTCATTAAGGCTCGATGGTGACACGCGCACCCGGAACAAGGACCACAGGTTGTTAGCAGCCATTTTTCCGTCAGTCTCCACTGGAGCTAGAAGTGAGCAAACAGGTACTCCTTTAGACGCTGCTGGAGCCAGATCATTTGTCTCTGTGATGGACAACGTTTGAAATTCGCCCTTAAGCGGGAGACGGCAGCCAGCAACAGTCAAATTGATCGCTGCTTATCACTTCTTTTGAGGTAGGTACAGTTATTTCAGATAGGGGAATGGGTAGGTTAAGTTATTCTAGGGTGGGGAATGCTTATGGGCAAGTCTTTATGCTTGATCGGAGGCGGATGAAGTGGCAAAAAAGGCTCGGCCTACACCATGACCATGCCACTCGTCAACCCAAAGTGAATATGAGCCACACAGGTTGGTTGAAATGGCGCAGCATGAATGATAGAACCTGGATCCAAGCGTCCCAGGATGCATTGCAGCGAAAACGTTCAACAATGTTCAGTGTGACCAATGTTTCTATCTTGGAAAATGAACTCGCATACTGTATAGAGTGTATTTGACATATCTTGTCTCAGGCTTTGCTTGCAGTCCTACCATATCGCAGAAAATGCAGAAGTGCAGTCAATGCAGCTTTTTACCTAAAATGGTAAAAATTGGTCAAAGCCTCATGCAGTTTATTACCTGCCCCTGGAATAACCTCAATGGCAATTATAAGAATAATGCTGATAATAATACAAATTCTGGATGTCTGTTTTCAGCCTTACAAAACCATAACTGTAGAAGTTTAGATTTATACGTAAAGCTAGATATTTGTACAAATGTCTATATTGATATATAACTATCTATTTATATAGCTAGATATATATCTATGCAGTAAGATACATTACATAGATAGATAGATAGATAGATAGATAGATAGATAGACTGTATATAAGCCTGCAAGTCTTGCACTTGAAGCGGCTTTATGATGTCATTAAGGCTCGATGGTGACACGCGCACCCGGAACAAGGACCACAGGTTGTTAGCAGCCATTTTTCCGTCAGTCTCCACTGGAGCTAGAAGTGAGCAAACAGGTACTCCTTTAGACGCTGCTGGAGCCAGATCATTTGTCTCTGTGATGGACAACGTTTGAAATTCGCCCTTAAGCGGGAGACGGCAGCCAGCAACAGTCAAATTGATCGCTGCTTATCACTTCTTTTGAGGTAGGTACAGTTATTTCAGATAGGGGAATGGGTAGGTTAAGTTATTCTAGGGTGGGGAATGCTTATGGGCAAGTCTTTATGCTTGATCGGAGGCGGATGAAGTGGCAAAAAAGGCTCGGCCTACACCATGACCATGCCACTCGTCAACCCAAAGTGAATATGAGCCACACAGGTTGGTTGAAATGGCGCAGCATGAATGATAGAACCTGGATCCAAGCGTCCCAGGATGCATTGCAGCGAAAACGTTCAACAATGTTCAGTGTGACCAATGTTTCTATCTTGGAAAATGAACTCGCATACTGTATAGAGTGTATTTGACATATCTTGTCTCAGGCTTTGCTTGCAGTCCTACCATATCGCAGAAAATGCAGAAGTGCAGTCAATGCAGCTTTTTACCTAAAATGGTAAAAAATGGTCAAAGCCTCATGCAGTGTATTACCTGCCCCTGGAATAACCTCAATGGAATTATAAGAATAATGCTGATAATAATACAAATTCTGGATGTCTGTTTTCAGCCTTACAAAACCATAACTGTAGAAGTTTAGATTTATACGTAAAGCTAGATATTTGTAAAAATATCTATATTGATATATAACTATCTATTTATATAGCTAGATATATATCTATGCAGTAAGATACATTACATAGATAGATAGATAGACTGTATATAAGCCTGCAAGTCTTGCACTTGAAGCGGCTTTATGATGTCATTAAGGCTCGATGGTGACACGCGCACCCGGAACAAGGACCACAGGTCGTTAGCGGCCATTTTTCCGTCAGTCTCCACTGGAGCTAGAAGTGAGCAAACACGTACTCCTTTAGACGCTGCTGGAGCCAGATCATTTGTCTCTGTGATGGACAACGTTTGAAATTCGCCCTTAAGCGGGAGACGGCAGCCAGCAACAGTCAAATTGATCGCTGCTTATCACTTCTTTTGAGGTAGGTACAGTTATTTCAGATAGGGGAATGGGTAGGTTAAGTTATTCTAGGGTGGGGAATGCTTATGGGCAAGTCTTTATGCTTGATCGGAGGCGGATGAAGTGGCAAAAAAGGCTCGGCCTACACCATGACCATGCCACTCGTCAACCCAAAGTGAATATGAGCCACACAGGTTGGTTGAAATGGCGCAGCATGAATGATAGAACCTGGATCCAAGCGTCCCAGGATGCATTGCAGCGAAAACGTTCAACAATGTTCAGTGTGACCAATGTTTCTATCTTGGAAAATGAACTCGCATACTGTATAGAGTGTATTTGACATATCTTGTCTCAGGCTTTGCTTGCAGTCCTACCATATCGCAGAAAATGCAGAAGTGCAGTCAATGCAGCTTTTTACCTAAAATGGTAAAAATTGGTCAAAGCCTCATGCAGTTTATTACCTGCCCCTGGAATAACCTCAATGGCAATTATAAGAATAATGCTGATAATAATACAAATTCTGGATGTCTGTTTTCAGCCTTACAAAACCATAACTGTAGAAGTTTAGATTTATACGTAAAGCTAGATATTTGTAGAAATGTCTATATTGATATATAACTATCTATTTATATAGCTAGATATATATCTATGCAGTAAGATACATTACATAGATAGATAGATAGATAGACTGTATATAAGCCTGCAAGTCTTGCACTTGAAGCGGTTTTATGATGTCATTAAAGGGGTTGTTCCGCGCCGAAACTGTTTTTTTTTTCCTTCAATAGGCCCCCCGGTTCGGCGCGAGACAAACCCAATGCATGTGTTAAAAAAAAAAAAGTTTAGTACTTACCCGAATCCCCGCGCTGCGGTGACTTCTTCCTTACCTTAGCAAGATGGCCGCCGGGATCTTCACCCACGATGCACCGCGGGTCTTCTCCCATGGTGCACCGTGGGCTCTGTGCGGTCCATTGCCGATTCCAGCCTCCTGATTGGCTGGAATCGGCACACGTGACGGGGCGGAGCTACGAGGACCAGCTCTCCGGCACGAGCGGCCCCATTCACCAGTGAGAAGACCGGACAGCGCAAGCGCGTCTAATCGGGTGATTAGATGCTGAAATTAGACGGCACCATGGAGACGAGGACACTAGCAATGGAACAGGTAAGTGAATAACTTCTGTATGGCTCATAATTAATGCACGATGTACATTACAAAGTGCATTAATATGGCCATACAGAAGTGTATAACCCCACTTGCTTTCGCGGGACAACCCCTTTAAGGCTCGATGGTGACACGCGCACCCGGAACAAGGACCACAGGTCGTTAGCGGCCATTTTTCCGTCAGTCTCCACTGGAGCTAGAAGTGAGCAAACAGGTACTCCTTTAGTCGCTGCTGGAGCCAGATCATTTGTCTCTGTGATGGACAACGTTTGAAATTCGCCCTTAAGCGGGAGACGGCAGCCCACAACAGTCAAATTGATCGCTGCTTATCACTTCTTTTGAGGTAGGTACAGTTATTTCAGATAGGGGAATGGGTAGGTGAAGTTATTCTAGGGTGGGGAATGCTTATGGGCAAGTCTTTATGCTTGATCGGAGGCGGATGAAGTGGCAAAAAAGGCTCGGCCTACACCATGACCATGCCACTCGTCAACCCAAAGTGAATATGAGCCACACAGGTTGGTTGAAATGGCGCAGCATGAATGATAGAACCTGGATCCAAGCGTCCCAGGATGCATTGCAGCGAAAACGTTCAACAATGTTCAGTGTGACCAATGTTTCTATCTTGGAAAATGAACTCGCATACTGTATAGAGTGTATTTGACATATCTTGTCTCAGGCTTTGCTTGCAGTCCTACCATATCGCAGAAAATGCAGAAGTGCAGTCAATGCAGCTTTTTACCTAAAATGGTAAAAATTGGTCAAAGCCTCATGCAGTTTATTACCTGCCCCTGGAATAACCTCAATGGCAATTATAAGAATAATGCTGATAATAATACAAATTCTGGATGTCTGTTTTCAGCCTTACAAAACCATAACTGTAGAAGTTTAGATTTATACGTAAAGCTAGATATTTGTAGAAATGTCTATATTGATATATAACTATCTATTTATATAGCTAGATATATATCTATGCAGTAAGATACATTACATAGATAGATAGATAGATAGACTGTATATAAGCCTGCAAGTCTTGCACTTGAAGCGGTTTTATGATGTCATTAAAGGGGTTGTTCCGCGCCGAAACTGTTTTTTTTTTCCTTCAATAGGCCCCCCGGTTCGGCGCGAGACAAACCCAATGCATGTGTTAAAAAAAAAAAAGTTTAGTACTTACCCGAATCCCCGCGCTGCGGTGACTTCTTCCTTACCTTAGCAAGATGGCCGCCGGGATCTTCACCCACGATGCACCGCGGGTCTTCTCCCATGGTGCACCGTGGGCTCTGTGCGGTCCATTGCCGATTCCAGCCTCCTGATTGGCTGGAATCGGCACACGTGACGGGGCGGAGCTACGAGGACCAGCTCTCCGGCACGAGCGGCCCCATTCACCAGTGAGAAGACCGGACAGCGCAAGCGCGTCTAATCGGGTGATTAGATGCTGAAATTAGACGGCACCATGGAGACGAGGACACTAGCAATGGAACAGGTAAGTGAATAACTTCTGTATGGCTCATAATTAATGCACGATGTACATTACAAAGTGCATTAATATGGCCATACAGAAGTGTATAACCCCACTTGCTTTCGCGGGACAACCCCTTTAAGGCTCGATGGTGACACGCGCACCCGGAACAAGGACCACAGGTCGTTAGCGGCCATTTTTCCGTCAGTCTCCACTGGAGCTAGAAGTGAGCAAACAGGTACTCCTTTAGTCGCTGCTGGAGCCAGATCATTTGTCTCTGTGATGGACAACGTTTGAAATTCGCCCTTAAGCGGGAGACGGCAGCCCACAACAGTCAAATTGATCGCTGCTTATCACTTCTTTTGAGGTAGGTACAGTTATTTCAGATAGGGGAATGGGTAGGTGAAGTTATTCTAGGGTGGGGAATGCTTATGGGCAAGTCTTTATGCTTGATCGGAGGCGGATGAAGTGGCAAAAAAGGCTCGGCCTACACCATGACCATGCCACTCGTCAACCCAAAGTGAATATGAGCCACACAGGTTGGTTGAAATGGCGCAGCATGAATGATAGAACCTGGATCCAAGCGTCCCAGGATGCATTGCAGCGAAAACGTTCAACAATGTTCAGTGTGACCAATGTTTCTATCTTGGAAAATGAACTCGCATACTGTATAGAGTGTATTTGACATATCTTGTCTCAGGCTTTGCTTGCAGTCCTACCATATCGCAGAAAATGCAGAAGTGCAGTCAATGCAGCTTTTTACCTAAAATGGTAAAAATTGGTCAAAGCCTCATGCAGTTTATTACCTGCCCCTGGAATAACCTCAATGGCAATTATAAGAATAATGCTGATAATAATACAAATTCTGGATGTCTGTTTTCAGCCTTACAAAACCATAACTGTAGAAGTTTAGATTTATACGTAAAGCTAGATATTTGTACAAATGTCTATATTGATATATAACTATCTATTTATATAGCTAGATATATATCTATGCAGTAAGATACATTACATAGATAGATAGATAGATAGATAGATAGATAGATAGATAGACTGTATATAAGCCTGCAAGTCTTGCACTTGAAGCGGCTTTATGATGTCATTAAGGCTCGATGGTGACACGCGCACCCGGAACAAGGACCACAGGTTGTTAGCAGCCATTTTTCCGTCAGTCTCCACTGGAGCTAGAAGTGAGCAAACAGGTACTCCTTTAGACGCTGCTGGAGCCAGATCATTTGTCTCTGTGATGGACAACGTTTGAAATTCGCCCTTAAGCGGGAGACGGCAGCCAGCAACAGTCAAATTGATCGCTGCTTATCACTTCTTTTGAGGTAGGTACAGTTATTTCAGATAGGGGAATGGGTAGGTTAAGTTATTCTAGGGTGGGGAATGCTTATGGGCAAGTCTTTATGCTTGATCGGAGGCGGATGAAGTGGCAAAAAAGGCTCGGCCTACACCATGACCATGCCACTCGTCAACCCAAAGTGAATATGAGCCACACAGGTTGGTTGAAATGGCGCAGCATGAATGATAGAACCTGGATCCAAGCGTCCCAGGATGCATTGCAGCGAAAACGTTCAACAATGTTCAGTGTGACCAATGTTTCTATCTTGGAAAATGAACTCGCATACTGTATAGAGTGTATTTGACATATCTTGTCTCAGGCTTTGCTTGCAGTCCTACCATATCGCAGAAAATGCAGAAGTGCAGTCAATGCAGCTTTTTACCTAAAATGGTAAAAAATGGTCAAAGCCTCATGCAGTGTATTACCTGCCCCTGGAATAACCTCAATGGAATTATAAGAATAATGCTGATAATAATACAAATTCTGGATGTCTGTTTTCAGCCTTACAAAACCATAACTGTAGAAGTTTAGATTTATACGTAAAGCTAGATATTTGTAAAAATATCTATATTGATATATAACTATCTATTTATATAGCTAGATATATATCTATGCAGTAAGATACATTACATAGATAGATAGACTGTATATAAGCCTGCAAGTCTTGCACTTGAAGCGGCTTTATGATGTCATTAAGGCTCGATGGTGACACGCGCACCCGGAACAAGGACCACAGGTCGTTAGCGGCCATTTTTCCGTCAGTCTCCACTGGAGCTAGAAGTGAGCAAACACGTACTCCTTTAGACGCTGCTGGAGCCAGATCATTTGTCTCTGTGATGGACAACGTTTGAAATTCGCCCTTAAGCGGGAGACGGCAGCCAGCAACAGTCAAATTGATCGCTGCTTATCACTTCTTTTGAGGTAGGTACAGTTATTTCAGATAGGGGAATGGGTAGGTTAAGTTATTCTAGGGTGGGGAATGCTTATGGGCAAGTCTTTATGCTTGATCGGAGGCGGATGAAGTGGCAAAAAAGGCTCGGCCTACACCATGACCATGCCACTCGTCAACCCAAAGTGAATATGAGCCACACAGGTTGGTTGAAATGGCGCAGCATGAATGATAGAACCTGGATCCAAGCGTCCCAGGATGCATTGCAGCGAAAACGTTCAACAATGTTCAGTGTGACCAATGTTTCTATCTTGGAAAATGAACTCGCATACTGTATAGAGTGTATTTGACATATCTTGTCTCAGGCTTTGCTTGCAGTCCTACCATATCGCAGAAAATGCAGAAGTGCAGTCAATGCAGCTTTTTACCTAAAATGGTAAAAATTGGTCAAAGCCTCATGCAGTTTATTACCTGCCCCTGGAATAACCTCAATGGCAATTATAAGAATAATGCTGATAATAATACAAATTCTGGATGTCTGTTTTCAGCCTTACAAAACCATAACTGTAGAAGTTTAGATTTATACGTAAAGCTAGATATTTGTACAAATGTCTATATTGATATATAACTATCTATTTATATAGCTAGATATATATCTATGCAGTAAGATACATTACATAGATAGATAGATAGATAGATAGATAGATAGATAGATAGATAGATAGACTGTATATAAGCCTGCAAGTCTTGCACTTGAAGCGGCTTTATGATGTCATTAAGGCTCGATGGTGACACGCGCACCCGGAACAAGGACCACAGGTTGTTAGCAGCCATTTTTCCGTCAGTCTCCACTGGAGCTAGAAGTGAGCAAACAGGTACTCCTTTAGACGCTGCTGGAGCCAGATCATTTGTCTCTGTGATGGACAACGTTTGAAATTCGCCCTTAAGCGGGAGACGGCAGCCAGCAACAGTCAAATTGATCGCTGCTTATCACTTCTTTTGAGGTAGGTACAGTTATTTCAGATAGGGGAATGGGTAGGTTAAGTTATTCTAGGGTGGGGAATGCTTATGGGCAAGTCTTTATGCTTGATCGGAGGCGGATGAAGTGGCAAAAAAGGCTCGGCCTACACCATGACCATGCCACTCGTCAACCCAAAGTGAATATGAGCCACACAGGTTGGTTGAAATGGCGCAGCATGAATGATAGAACCTGGATCCAAGCGTCCCAGGATGCATTGCAGCGAAAACGTTCAACAATGTTCAGTGTGACCAATGTTTCTATCTTGGAAAATGAACTCGCATACTGTATAGAGTGTATTTGACATATCTTGTCTCAGGCTTTGCTTGCAGTCCTACCATATCGCAGAAAATGCAGAAGTGCAGTCAATGCAGCTTTTTACCTAAAATGGTAAAAAATGGTCAAAGCCTCATGCAGTGTATTACCTGCCCCTGGAATAACCTCAATGGAATTATAAGAATAATGCTGATAATAATACAAATTCTGGATGTCTGTTTTCAGCCTTACAAAACCATAACTGTAGAAGTTTAGATTTATACGTAAAGCTAGATATTTGTAAAAATATCTATATTGATATATAACTATCTATTTATATAGCTAGATATATATCTATGCAGTAAGATACATTACATAGATAGATAGACTGTATATAAGCCTGCAAGTCTTGCACTTGAAGCGGCTTTATGATGTCATTAAGGCTCGATGGTGACACGCGCACCCGGAACAAGGACCACAGGTCGTTAGCGGCCATTTTTCCGTTGGTCTCCACTGGAGCTAGAAGTGAGCAAACACGTACTCCTTTAGACGCTGCTGGAGCCAGATCATTTGTCTCTGTGATGGACAACGTTTGAAATTCGCCCTTAAGCGGGAGACGGCAGCCAGCAACAGTCAAATTGATCGCTGCTTATCACTTCTTTTGAGGTAGGTACAGTTATTTCAGATAGGGGAATGGGTAGGTTAAGTTATTCTAGGGTGGGGAATGCTTATGGGCAAGTCTTTATGCTTGATCGGAGGCGGATGAAGTGGCAAAAAAGGCTCGGCCTACACCATGACCATGCCACTCGTCAACCCAAAGTGAATATGAGCCACACAGGTTGGTTGAAATGGCGCAGCATGAATGATAGAACCTGGATCCAAGCGTCCCAGGATGCATTGCAGCGAAAACGTTCAACAATGTTCAGTGTGACCAATGTTTCTATCTTGGAAAATGAACTCGCATACTGTATAGAGTGTATTTGACATATCTTGTCTCAGGCTTTGCTTGCAGTCCTACCATATCGCAGAAAATGCAGAAGTGCAGTCAATGCAGCTTTTTACCTAAAATGGTAAAAAATGGTCAAAGCCTCATGCAGTGTATTACCTGCCCCTGGAATAACCTCAATGGAATTATAAGAATAATGCTGATAATAATACAAATTCTGGATGTCTGTTTTCAGCCTTACAAAACCATAACTGTAGAAGTTTAGATTTATACGTAAAGCTAGATATTTGTAAAAATATCTATATTGATATATAACTATCTATTTATATAGCTAGATATATATCTATGCAGTAAGATACATTACATAGATAGATAGATAGACTGTATATAAGCCTGCAAGTCTTGCACTTGAAGCGGCTTTATGATGTCATTAAGGCTCGATGGTGACACGCGCACCCGGAACAAGGACCACAGGTCGTTAGCGGCCATTTTTCCGTCAGTCTCCACTGGAGCTAGAAGTGAGCAAACACGTACTCCTTTAGACGCTGCTGGAGCCAGATCATTTGTCTCTGTGATGGACAACGTTTGAAATTCGCCCTTAAGCGGGAGACGGCAGCCAGCAACAGTCAAATTGATCGCTGCTTATCACTTCTTTTGAGGTAGGTACAGTTATTTCAGATAGGGGAATGGGTAGGTTAAGTTATTCTAGGGTGGGGAATGCTTATGGGCAAGTCTTTATGCTTGATCGGAGGCGGATGAAGTGGCAAAAAAGGCTCGGCCTACACCATGACCATGCCACTCGTCAACCCAAAGTGAATATGAGCCACACAGGTTGGTTGAAATGGCGCAGCATGAATGATAGAACCTGGATCCAAGCGTCCCAGGATGCATTGCAGCGAAAACGTTCAACAATGTTCAGTGTGACCAATGTTTCTATCTTGGAAAATGAACTCGCATACTGTATAGAGTGTATTTGACATATCTTGTCTCAGGCTTTGCTTGCAGTCCTACCATATCGCAGAAAATGCAGAAGTGCAGTCAATGCAGCTTTTTACCTAAAATGGTAAAAAATGGTCAAAGCCTCATGCAGTGTATTACCTGCCCCTGGAATAACCTCAATGGAATTATAAGAATAATGCTGATAATAATACAAATTCTGGATGTCTGTTTTCAGCCTTACAAAACCATAACTGTAGAAGTTTAGATTTATACGTAAAGCTAGATATTTGTAAAAATATCTATATTGATATATAACTATCTATTTATATAGCTAGATATATATCTATGCAGTAAGATACATTACATAGATAGATAGACTGTATATAAGCCTGCAAGTCTTGCACTTGAAGCGGCTTTATGATGTCATTAAGGCTCGATGGTGACACGCGCACCCGGAACAAGGACCACAGGTCGTTAGCGGCCATTTTTCCGTCAGTCTCCACTGGAGCTAGAAGTGAGCAAACACGTACTCCTTTAGACGCTGCTGGAGCCAGATCATTTGTCTCTGTGATGGACAACGTTTGAAATTCGCCCTTAAGCGGGAGACGGCAGCCAGCAACAGTCAAATTGATCGCTGCTTATCACTTCTTTTGAGGTAGGTACAGTTATTTCAGATAGGGGAATGGGTAGGTTAAGTTATTCTAGGGTGGGGAATGCTTATGGGCAAGTCTTTATGCTTGATCGGAGGCGGATGAAGTGGCAAAAAAGGCTCGGCCTACACCATGACCATGCCACTCGTCAACCCAAAGTGAATATGAGCCACACAGGTTGGTTGAAATGGCGCAGCATGAATGATAGAACCTGGATCCAAGCGTCCCAGGATGCATTGCAGCGAAAACGTTCAACAATGTTCAGTGTGACCAATGTTTCTATCTTGGAAAATGAACTCGCATACTGTATAGAGTGTATTTGACATATCTTGTCTCAGGCTTTGCTTGCAGTCCTACCATATCGCAGAAAATGCAGAAGTGCAGTCAATGCAGCTTTTTACCTAAAATGGTAAAAATTGGTCAAAGCCTCATGCAGTTTATTACCTGCCCCTGGAATAACCTCAATGGCAATTATAAGAATAATGCTGATAATAATACAAATTCTGGATGTCTGTTTTCAGCCTTACAAAACCATAACTGTAGAAGTTTAGATTTATACGTAAAGCTAGATATTTGTAGAAATGTCTATATTGATATATAACTATCTATTTATATAGCTAGATATATATCTATGCAGTAAGATACATTACATAGATAGATAGATAGATAGATAGATAGATAGATAGATAGATAGATAGATAGATAGACTGTATATAAGCCTGCAAGTCTTGCACTTGAAGCGGCTTTATGATGTCATTAAGGCTCGATGGTGACACGCGCACCCGGAACAAGGACCACAGGTTGTTAGCAGCCATTTTTCCGTCAGTCTCCACTGGAGCTAGAAGTGAGCAAACAGGTACTCCTTTAGACGCTGCTGGAGCCAGATCATTTGTCTCTGTGATGGACAACGTTTGAAATTCGCCCTTAAGCGGGAGACGGCAGCCAGCAACAGTCAAATTGATCGCTGCTTATCACTTCTTTTGAGGTAGGTACAGTTATTTCAGATAGGGGAATGGGTAGGTTAAGTTATTCTAGGGTGGGGAATGCTTATGGGCAAGTCTTTATGCTTGATCGGAGGCGGATGAAGTGGCAAAAAAGGCTCGGCCTACACCATGACCATGCCACTCGTCAACCCAAAGTGAATATGAGCCACACAGGTTGGTTGAAATGGCGCAGCATGAATGATAGAACCTGGATCCAAGCGTCCCAGGATGCATTGCAGCGAAAACGTTCAACAATGTTCAGTGTGACCAATGTTTCTATCTTGGAAAATGAACTCGCATACTGTATAGAGTGTATTTGACATATCTTGTCTCAGGCTTTGCTTGCAGTCCTACCATATCGCAGAAAATGCAGAAGTGCAGTCAATGCAGCTTTTTACCTAAAATGGTAAAAAATGGTCAAAGCCTCATGCAGTGTATTACCTGCCCCTGGAATAACCTCAATGGAATTATAAGAATAATGCTGATAATAATACAAATTCTGGATGTCTGTTTTCAGCCTTACAAAACCATAACTGTAGAAGTTTAGATTTATACGTAAAGCTAGATATTTGTAAAAATATCTATATTGATATATAACTATCTATTTATATAGCTAGATATATATCTATGCAGTAAGATACATTACATAGATAGATAGACTGTATATAAGCCTGCAAGTCTTGCACTTGAAGCGGCTTTATGATGTCATTAAGGCTCGATGGTGACACGCGCACCCGGAACAAGGACCACAGGTCGTTAGCGGCCATTTTTCCGTCAGTCTCCACTGGAGCTAGAAGTGAGCAAACACGTACTCCTTTAGACGCTGCTGGAGCCAGATCATTTGTCTCTGTGATGGACAACGTTTGAAATTCGCCCTTAAGCGGGAGACGGCAGCCAGCAACAGTCAAATTGATCGCTGCTTATCACTTCTTTTGAGGTAGGTACAGTTATTTCAGATAGGGGAATGGGTAGGTTAAGTTATTCTAGGGTGGGGAATGCTTATGGGCAAGTCTTTATGCTTGATCGGAGGCGGATGAAGTGGCAAAAAAGGCTCGGCCTACACCATGACCATGCCACTCGTCAACCCAAAGTGAATATGAGCCACACAGGTTGGTTGAAATGGCGCAGCATGAATGATAGAACCTGGATCCAAGCGTCCCAGGATGCATTGCAGCGAAAACGTTCAACAATGTTCAGTGTGACCAATGTTTCTATCTTGGAAAATGAACTCGCATACTGTATAGAGTGTATTTGACATATCTTGTCTCAGGCTTTGCTTGCAGTCCTACCATATCGCAGAAAATGCAGAAGTGCAGTCAATGCAGCTTTTTACCTAAAATGGTAAAAAATGGTCAAAGCCTCATGCAGTGTATTACCTGCCCCTGGAATAACCTCAATGGAATTATAAGAATAATGCTGATAATAATACAAATTCTGGATGTCTGTTTTCAGCCTTACAAAACCATAACTGTAGAAGTTTAGATTTATACGTAAAGCTAGATATTTGTAAAAATATCTATATTGATATATAACTATCTATTTATATAGCTAGATATATATCTATGCAGTAAGATACATTACATAGATAGATAGACTGTATATAAGCCTGCAAGTCTTGCACTTGAAGCGGCTTTATGATGTCATTAAGGCTCGATGGTGACACGCGCACCCGGAACAAGGACCACAGGTCGTTAGCGGCCATTTTTCCGTCAGTCTCCACTGGAGCTAGAAGTGAGCAAACACGTACTCCTTTAGACGCTGCTGGAGCCAGATCATTTGTCTCTGTGATGGACAACGTTTGAAATTCGCCCTTAAGCGGGAGACGGCAGCCAGCAACAGTCAAATTGATCGCTGCTTATCACTTCTTTTGAGGTAGGTACAGTTATTTCAGATAGGGGAATGGGTAGGTTAAGTTATTCTAGGGTGGGGAATGCTTATGGGCAAGTCTTTATGCTTGATCGGAGGCGGATGAAGTGGCAAAAAAGGCTCGGCCTACACCATGACCATGCCACTCGTCAACCCAAAGTGAATATGAGCCACACAGGTTGGTTGAAATGGCGCAGCATGAATGATAGAACCTGGATCCAAGCGTCCCAGGATGCATTGCAGCGAAAACGTTCAACAATGTTCAGTGTGACCAATGTTTCTATCTTGGAAAATGAACTCGCATACTGTATAGAGTGTATTTGACATATCTTGTCTCAGGCTTTGCTTGCAGTCCTACCATATCGCAGAAAATGCAGAAGTGCAGTCAATGCAGCTTTTTACCTAAAATGGTAAAAATTGGTCAAAGCCTCATGCAGTTTATTACCTGCCCCTGGAATAACCTCAATGGCAATTATAAGAATAATGCTGATAATAATACAAATTCTGGATGTCTGTTTTCAGCCTTACAAAACCATAACTGTAGAAGTTTAGATTTATACGTAAAGCTAGATATTTGTAGAAATGTCTATATTGATATATAACTATCTATTTATATAGCTAGATATATATCTATGCAGTAAGATACATTACATAGATAGATAGATAGATAGATAGATAGATAGATAGATAGATAGATAGATAGATAGATAGACTGTATATAAGCCTGCAAGTCTTGCACTTGAAGCGGCTTTATGATGTCATTAAGGCTCGATGGTGACACGCGCACCCGGAACAAGGACCACAGGTTGTTAGCAGCCATTTTTCCGTCAGTCTCCACTGGAGCTAGAAGTGAGCAAACAGGTACTCCTTTAGACGCTGCTGGAGCCAGATCATTTGTCTCTGTGATGGACAACGTTTGAAATTCGCCCTTAAGCGGGAGACGGCAGCCAGCAACAGTCAAATTGATCGCTGCTTATCACTTCTTTTGAGGTAGGTACAGTTATTTCAGATAGGGGAATGGGTAGGTTAAGTTATTCTAGGGTGGGGAATGCTTATGGGCAAGTCTTTATGCTTGATCGGAGGCGGATGAAGTGGCAAAAAAGGCTCGGCCTACACCATGACCATGCCACTCGTCAACCCAAAGTGAATATGAGCCACACAGGTTGGTTGAAATGGCGCAGCATGAATGATAGAACCTGGATCCAAGCGTCCCAGGATGCATTGCAGCGAAAACGTTCAACAATGTTCAGTGTGACCAATGTTTCTATCTTGGAAAATGAACTCGCATACTGTATAGAGTGTATTTGACATATCTTGTCTCAGGCTTTGCTTGCAGTCCTACCATATCGCAGAAAATGCAGAAGTGCAGTCAATGCAGCTTTTTACCTAAAATGGTAAAAAATGGTCAAAGCCTCATGCAGTGTATTACCTGCCCCTGGAATAACCTCAATGGAATTATAAGAATAATGCTGATAATAATACAAATTCTGGATGTCTGTTTTCAGCCTTACAAAACCATAACTGTAGAAGTTTAGATTTATACGTAAAGCTAGATATTTGTAAAAATATCTATATTGATATATAACTATCTATTTATATAGCTAGATATATATCTATGCAGTAAGATACATTACATAGATAGATAGACTGTATATAAGCCTGCAAGTCTTGCACTTGAAGCGGCTTTATGATGTCATTAAGGCTCGATGGTGACACGCGCACCCGGAACAAGGACCACAGGTCGTTAGCGGCCATTTTTCCGTCAGTCTCCACTGGAGCTAGAAGTGAGCAAACACGTACTCCTTTAGACGCTGCTGGAGCCAGATCATTTGTCTCTGTGATGGACAACGTTTGAAATTCGCCCTTAAGCGGGAGACGGCAGCCAGCAACAGTCAAATTGATCGCTGCTTATCACTTCTTTTGAGGTAGGTACAGTTATTTCAGATAGGGGAATGGGTAGGTTAAGTTATTCTAGGGTGGGGAATGCTTATGGGCAAGTCTTTATGCTTGATCGGAGGCGGATGAAGTGGCAAAAAAGGCTCGGCCTACACCATGACCATGCCACTCGTCAACCCAAAGTGAATATGAGCCACACAGGTTGGTTGAAATGGCGCAGCATGAATGATAGAACCTGGATCCAAGCGTCCCAGGATGCATTGCAGCGAAAACGTTCAACAATGTTCAGTGTGACCAATGTTTCTATCTTGGAAAATGAACTCGCATACTGTATAGAGTGTATTTGACATATCTTGTCTCAGGCTTTGCTTGCAGTCCTACCATATCGCAGAAAATGCAGAAGTGCAGTCAATGCAGCTTTTTACCTAAAATGGTAAAAAATGGTCAAAGCCTCATGCAGTGTATTACCTGCCCCTGGAATAACCTCAATGGAATTATAAGAATAATGCTGATAATAATACAAATTCTGGATGTCTGTTTTCAGCCTTACAAAACCATAACTGTAGAAGTTTAGATTTATACGTAAAGCTAGATATTTGTAAAAATATCTATATTGATATATAACTATCTATTTATATAGCTAGATATATATCTATGCAGTAAGATACATTACATAGATAGATAGATAGACTGTATATAAGCCTGCAAGTCTTGCACTTGAAGCGGCTTTATGATGTCATTAAGGCTCGATGGTGACACGCGCACCCGGAACAAGGACCACAGGTCGTTAGCGGCCATTTTTCCGTCAGTCTCCACTGGAGCTAGAAGTGAGCAAACACGTACTCCTTTAGACGCTGCTGGAGCCAGATCATTTGTCTCTGTGATGGACAACGTTTGAAATTCGCCCTTAAGCGGGAGACGGCAGCCAGCAACAGTCAAATTGATCGCTGCTTATCACTTCTTTTGAGGTAGGTACAGTTATTTCAGATAGGGGAATGGGTAGGTTAAGTTACTCTAGGGTGGGGAATGCTTATGGGCAAGTCTTTATGCTTGATCGGAGGCGGATGAAGTGGCAAAAAAGGCTCGGCCTACACCATGACCATGCCACTCGTCAACCCAAAGTGAATATGAGCCACACAGGTTGGTTGAAATGGCGCAGCATGAATGATAGAACCTGGATCCAAGCGTCCCAGGATGCATTGCAGCGAAAACGTTCAACAATGTTCAGTGTGACCAATGTTTCTATCTTGGAAAATGAACTCGCATACTGTATAGAGTGTATTTGACATATCTTGTCTCAGGCTTTGCTTGCAGTCCTACCATATCGCAGAAAATGCAGAAGTGCAGTCAATGCAGCTTTTTACCTAAAATGGTAAAAATTGGTCAAAGCCTCATGCAGTTTATTACCTGCCCCTGGAATAACCTCAATGGCAATTATAAGAATAATGCTGATAATAATACAAATTCTGGATGTCTGTTTTCAGCCTTACAAAACCATAACTGTAGAAGTTTAGATTTATACGTAAAGCTAGATATTTGTAGAAATGTCTATATTGATATATAACTATCTATTTATATAGCTAGATATATATCTATGCAGTAAGATACATTACATAGATAGATAGATAGATAGATAGACTGTATATAAGCCTGCAAGTCTTGCACTTGAAGCGGTTTTATGATGTCATTAAAGGGGTTGTTCCGCGCCGAAACTGTTTTTTTTTTCCTTCAATAGGCCCCCCGGTTCGTCGCGAGACAAACCCAATGCATGTGTTAAAAAAAAAAAAGTTTAGTACTTACCCGAATCCCCGCGCTGCGGTGACTTCTTCCTTACCTTAGCAAGATGGCCGCCGGGATCTTCACCCACGATGCACCGCGGGTCTTCTCCCATGGTGCACCGTGGGCTCTGTGCGGTCCATTGCCGATTCCAGCCTCCTGATTGGCTGGAATCGGCACACGTGACGGGGCGGAGCTACGAGGACCAGCTCTCCGGCACGAGCGGCCCCATTCACCAGTGAGAAGACCGGACAGCGCAAGCGCGTCTAATCGGGTGATTAGATGCTGAAATTAGACGGCACCATGGAGACGAGGACACTAGCAATGGAACAGGTAAGTGAATAACTTCTGTATGGCTCATAATTAATGCACGATGTACATTACAAAGTGCATTAATATGGCCATACAGAAGTGTATAACCCCACTTGCTTTCGCGGGACAACCCCTTTAAGGCTCGATGGTGACACGCGCACCCGGAACAAGGACCACAGGTCGTTAGCGGCCATTTTTCCGTCAGTCTCCACTGGAGCTAGAAGTGAGCAAACAGGTACTCCTTTAGTCGCTGCTGGAGCCAGATCATTTGTCTCTGTGATGGACAACGTTTGAAATTCGCCCTTAAGCGGGAGACGGCAGCCCACAACAGTCAAATTGATCGCTGCTTATCACTTCTTTTGAGGTAGGTACAGTTATTTCAGATAGGGGAATGGGTAGGTGAAGTTATTCTAGGGTGGGGAATGCTTATGGGCAAGTCTTTATGCTTGATCGGAGGCGGATGAAGTGGCAAAAAAGGCTCGGCCTACACCATGACCATGCCACTCGTCAACCCAAAGTGAATATGAGCCACACAGGTTGGTTGAAATGGCGCAGCATGAATGATAGAACCTGGATCCAAGCGTCCCAGGATGCATTGCAGCGAAAACGTTCAACAATGTTCAGTGTGACCAATGTTTCTATCTTGGAAAATGAACTCGCATACTGTATAGAGTGTATTTGACATATCTTGTCTCAGGCTTTGCTTGCAGTCCTACCATATCGCAGAAAATGCAGAAGTGCAGTCAATGCAGCTTTTTACCTAAAATGGTAAAAAATGGTCAAAGCCTCATGCAGTGTATTACCTGCCCCTGGAATAACCTCAATGGAATTATAAGAATAATGCTGATAATAATACAAATTCTGGATGTCTGTTTTCAGCCTTACAAAACCATAACTGTAGAAGTTTAGATTTATACGTAAAGCTAGATATTTGTAAAAATATCTATATTGATATATAACTATCTATTTATATAGCTAGATATATATCTATGCAGTAAGATACATTACATAGATAGATAGATAGACTGTATATAAGCCTGCAAGTCTTGCACTTGAAGCGGCTTTATGATGTCATTAAGGCTCGATGGTGACACGCGCACCCGGAACAAGGACCACAGGTCGTTAGCGGCCATTTTTCCGTCAGTCTCCACTGGAGCTAGAAGTGAGCAAACACGTACTCCTTTAGACGCTGCTGGAGCCAGATCATTTGTCTCTGTGATGGACAACGTTTGAAATTCGCCCTTAAGCGGGAGACGGCAGCCAGCAACAGTCAAATTGATCGCTGCTTATCACTTCTTTTGAGGTAGGTACAGTTATTTCAGATAGGGGAATGGGTAGGTTAAGTTACTCTAGGGTGGGGAATGCTTATGGGCAAGTCTTTATGCTTGATCGGAGGCGGATGAAGTGGCAAAAAAGGCTCGGCCTACACCATGACCATGCCACTCGTCAACCCAAAGTGAATATGAGCCACACAGGTTGGTTGAAATGGCGCAGCATGAATGATAGAACCTGGATCCAAGCGTCCCAGGATGCATTGCAGCGAAAACGTTCAACAATGTTCAGTGTGACCAATGTTTCTATCTTGGAAAATGAACTCGCATACTGTATAGAGTGTATTTGACATATCTTGTCTCAGGCTTTGCTTGCAGTCCTACCATATCGCAGAAAATGCAGAAGTGCAGTCAATGCAGCTTTTTACCTAAAATGGTAAAAAATGGTCAAAGCCTCATGCAGTGTATTACCTGCCCCTGGAATAACCTCAATGGAATTATAAGAATAATGCTGATAATAATACAAATTCTGGATGTCTGTTTTCAGCCTTACAAAACCATAACTGTAGAAGTTTAGATTTATACGTAAAGCTAGATATTTGTAAAAATATCTATATTGATATATAACTATCTATTTATATAGCTAGATATATATCTATGCAGTAAGATACATTACATAGATAGATAGATAGATAGACTGTATATAAGCCTGCAAGTCTTGCACTTGAAGCGGCTTTATGATGTCATTAAGGCTCGATGGTGACACGCGCACCCGGAACAAGGACCACAGGTCGTTAGCGGCCATTTTTCCGTCAGTCTCCACTGGAGCTAGAAGTGAGCAAACACGTACTCCTTTAGACGCTGCTGGAGCCAGATCATTTGTCTCTGTGATGGACAACGTTTGAAATTCGCCCTTAAGCGGGAGACGGCAGCCAGCAACAGTCAAATTGATCGCTGCTTATCACTTCTTTTGAGGTAGGTACAGTTATTTCAGATAGGGGAATGGGTAGGTTAAGTTATTCTAGGGTGGGGAATGCTTATGGGCAAGTCTTTATGCTTGATCGGAGGCGGATGAAGTGGCAAAAAAGGCTCGGCCTACACCATGACCATGCCACTCGTCAACCCAAAGTGAATATGAGCCACACAGGTTGGTTGAAATGGCGCAGCATGAATGATAGAACCTGGATCCAAGCGTCCCAGGATGCATTGCAGCGAAAACGTTCAACAATGTTCAGTGTGACCAATGTTTCTATCTTGGAAAATGAACTCGCATACTGTATAGAGTGTATTTGACATATCTTGTCTCAGGCTTTGCTTGCAGTCCTACCATATCGCAGAAAATGCAGAAGTGCAGTCAATGCAGCTTTTTACCTAAAATGGTAAAAATTGGTCAAAGCCTCATGCAGTTTATTACCTGCCCCTGGAATAACCTCAATGGCAATTATAAGAATAATGCTGATAATAATACAAATTCTGGATGTCTGTTTTCAGCCTTACAAAACCATAACTGTAGAAGTTTAGATTTATACGTAAAGCTAGATATTTGTAGAAATGTCTATATTGATATATAACTATCTATTTATATAGCTAGATATATATCTATGCAGTAAGATACATTACATAGATAGATAGATAGATAGACTGTATATAAGCCTGCAAGTCTTGCACTTGAAGCGGTTTTATGATGTCATTAAAGGGGTTGTTCCGCGCCGAAACTGTTTTTTTTTTCCTTCAATAGGCCCCCCGGTTCGGCGCGAGACAAACCCAATGCATGTGTTAAAAAAAAAAAAGTTTAGTACTTACCCGAATCCCCGCGCTGCGGTGACTTCTTCCTTACCTTAGCAAGATGGCCGCCGGGATCTTCACCCACGATGCACCGCGGGTCTTCTCCCATGGTGCACCGTGGGCTCTGTGCGGTCCATTGCCGATTCCAGCCTCCTGATTGGCTGGAATCGGCACACGTGACGGGGCGGAGCTACGAGGACCAGCTCTCCGGCACGAGCGGCCCCATTCACCAGTGAGAAGACCGGACAGCGCAAGCGCGTCTAATCGGGTGATTAGATGCTGAAATTAGACGGCACCATGGAGACGAGGACACTAGCAATGGAACAGGTAAGTGAATAACTTCTGTATGGCTCATAATTAATGCACGATGTACATTACAAAGTGCATTAATATGGCCATACAGAAGTGTATAACCCCACTTGCTTTCGCGGGACAACCCCTTTAAGGCTCGATGGTGACACGCGCACCCGGAACAAGGACCACAGGTCGTTAGCGGCCATTTTTCCGTCAGTCTCCACTGGAGCTAGAAGTGAGCAAACAGGTACTCCTTTAGTCGCTGCTGGAGCCAGATCATTTGTCTCTGTGATGGACAACGTTTGAAATTCGCCCTTAAGCGGGAGACGGCAGCCCACAACAGTCAAATTGATCGCTGCTTATCACTTCTTTTGAGGTAGGTACAGTTATTTCAGATAGGGGAATGGGTAGGTGAAGTTATTCTAGGGTGGGGAATGCTTATGGGCAAGTCTTTATGCTTGATCGGAGGCGGATGAAGTGGCAAAAAAGGCTCGGCCTACACCATGACCATGCCACTCGTCAACCCAAAGTGAATATGAGCCACACAGGTTGGTTGAAATGGCGCAGCATGAATGATAGAACCTGGATCCAAGCGTCCCAGGATGCATTGCAGCGAAAACGTTCAACAATGTTCAGTGTGACCAATGTTTCTATCTTGGAAAATGAACTCGCATACTGTATAGAGTGTATTTGACATATCTTGTCTCAGGCTTTGCTTGCAGTCCTACCATATCGCAGAAAATGCAGAAGTGCAGTCAATGCAGCTTTTTACCTAAAATGGTAAAAATTGGTCAAAGCCTCATGCAGTTTATTACCTGCCCCTGGAATAACCTCAATGGCAATTATAAGAATAATGCTGATAATAATACAAATTCTGGATGTCTGTTTTCAGCCTTACAAAACCATAACTGTAGAAGTTTAGATTTATACGTAAAGCTAGATATTTGTAGAAATGTCTATATTGATATATAACTATCTATTTATATAGCTAGATATATATCTATGCAGTAAGATACATTACATAGATAGATAGATAGATAGATAGATAGATAGATAGATAGACTGTATATAAGCCTGCAAGTCTTGCACTTGAAGCGGCTTTATGATGTCATTAAGGCTCGATGGTGACACGCGCACCCGGAACAAGGACCACAGGTCGTTAGCGGCCATTTTTCCGTCAGTCTCCACTGGAGCTAGAAGTGAGCAAACACGTACTCCTTTAGACGCTGCTGGAGCCAGATCATTTGTCTCTGTGATGGACAACGTTTGAAATTCGCCCTTAAGCGGGAGACGGCAGCCAGCAACAGTCAAATTGATCGCTGCTTATCACTTCTTTTGAGGTAGGTACAGTTATTTCAGATAGGGGAATGGGTAGGTTAAGTTATTCTAGGGTGGGGAATGCTTATGGGCAAGTCTTTATGCTTGATCGGAGGCGGATGAAGTGGCAAAAAAGGCTCGGCCTACACCATGACCATGCCACTCGTCAACCCAAAGTGAATATGAGCCACACAGGTTGGTTGAAATGGCGCAGCATGAATGATAGAACCTGGATCCAAGCGTCCCAGGATGCATTGCAGCGAAAACGTTCAACAATGTTCAGTGTGACCAATGTTTCTATCTTGGAAAATGAACTCGCATACTGTATAGAGTGTATTTGACATATCTTGTCTCAGGCTTTGCTTGCAGTCCTACCATATCGCAGAAAATGCAGAAGTGCAGTCAATGCAGCTTTTTACCTAAAATGGTAAAAATTGGTCAAAGCCTCATGCAGTTTATTACCTGCCCCTGGAATAACCTCAATGGCAATTATAAGAATAATGCTGATAATAATACAAATTCTGGATGTCTGTTTTCAGCCTTACAAAACCATAACTGTAGAAGTTTAGATTTATACGTAAAGCTAGATATTTGTAGAAATGTCTATATTGATATATAACTATCTATTTATATAGCTAGATATATATCTATGCAGTAAGATACATTACATAGATAGATAGATAGATAGACTGTATATAAGCCTGCAAGTCTTGCACTTGAAGCGGTTTTATGATGTCATTAAAGGGGTTGTTCCGCGCCGAAACTGTTTTTTTTTTCCTTCAATAGGCCCCCCGGTTCGGCGCGAGACAAACCCAATGCATGTGTTAAAAAAAAAAAAGTCTAGTACTTACCCGAATCCCCGCGCTGCGGTGACTTCTTCCTTACCTTAGCAAGATGGCCGCCGGGATCTTCACCCACGATGCACCGCGGGTCTTCTCCCATGGTGCACCGTGGGCTCTGTGCGGTCCATTGCCGATTCCAGCCTCCTGATTGGCTGGAATCGGCACACGTGACGGGGCGGAGCTACGAGGACCAGCTCTCCGGCACGAGCGGCCCCATTCACCAGTGAGAAGACCGGACAGCGCAAGCGCGTCTAATCGGGTGATTAGATGCTGAAATTAGACGGCACCATGGAGACGAGGACACTAGCAATGGAACAGGTAAGTGAATAACTTCTGTATGGCTCATAATTAATGCACGATGTACATTACAAAGTGCATTAATATGGCCATACAGAAGTGTATAACCCCACTTGCTTTCGCGGGACAACCCCTTTAAGGCTCGATGGTGACACGCGCACCCGGAACAAGGACCACAGGTCGTTAGCGGCCATTTTTCCGTCAGTCTCCACTGGAGCTAGAAGTGAGCAAACAGGTACTCCTTTAGTCGCTGCTGGAGCCAGATCATTTGTCTCTGTGATGGACAACGTTTGAAATTCGCCCTTAAGCGGGAGACGGCAGCCCACAACAGTCAAATTGATCGCTGCTTATCACTTCTTTTGAGGTAGGTACAGTTATTTCAGATAGGGGAATGGGTAGGTGAAGTTATTCTAGGGTGGGGAATGCTTATGGGCAAGTCTTTATGCTTGATCGGAGGCGGATGAAGTGGCAAAAAAGGCTCGGCCTACACCATGACCATGCCACTCGTCAACCCAAAGTGAATATGAGCCACACAGGTTGGTTGAAATGGCGCAGCATGAATGATAGAACCTGGATCCAAGCGTCCCAGGATGCATTGCAGCGAAAACGTTCAACAATGTTCAGTGTGACCAATGTTTCTATCTTGGAAAATGAACTCGCATACTGTATAGAGTGTATTTGACATATCTTGTCTCAGGCTTTGCTTGCAGTCCTACCATATCGCAGAAAATGCAGAAGTGCAGTCAATGCAGCTTTTTACCTAAAATGGTAAAAATTGGTCAAAGCCTCATGCAGTTTATTACCTGCCCCTGGAATAACCTCAATGGCAATTATAAGAATAATGCTGATAATAATACAAATTCTGGATGTCTGTTTTCAGCCTTACAAAACCATAACTGTAGAAGTTTAGATTTATACGTAAAGCTAGATATTTGTAGAAATGTCTATATTGATATATAACTATCTATTTATATAGCTAGATATATATCTATGCAGTAAGATACATTACATAGATAGATAGATAGATAGATAGACTGTATATAAGCCTGCAAGTCTTGCACTTGAAGCGGCTTTATGATGTCATTAAGGCTCGATGGTGACACGCGCACCCGGAACAAGGACCACAGGTTGTTAGCAGCCATTTTTCCGTCAGTCTCCACTGGAGCTAGAAGTGAGCAAACAGGTACTCCTTTAGACGCTGCTGGAGCCAGATCATTTGTCTCTGTGATGGACAACGTTTGAAATTCGCCCTTAAGCGGGAGACGGCAGCCAGCAACAGTCAAATTGATCGCTGCTTATCACTTCTTTTGAGGTAGGTACAGTTATTTCAGATAGGGGAATGGGTAGGTTAAGTTATTCTAGGGTGGGGAATGCTTATGGGCAAGTCTTTATGCTTGATCGGAGGCGGATGAAGTGGCAAAAAAGGCTCGGCCTACACCATGACCATGCCACTCGTCAACCCAAAGTGAATATGAGCCACACAGGTTGGTTGAAATGGCGCAGCATGAATGATAGAACCTGGATCCAAGCGTCCCAGGATGCATTGCAGCGAAAACGTTCAACAATGTTCAGTGTGACCAATGTTTCTATCTTGGAAAATGAACTCGCATACTGTATAGAGTGTATTTGACATATCTTGTCTCAGGCTTTGCTTGCAGTCCTACCATATCGCAGAAAATGCAGAAGTGCAGTCAATGCAGCTTTTTACCTAAAATGGTAAAAATTGGTCAAAGCCTCATGCAGTTTATTACCTGCCCCTGGAATAACCTCAATGGCAATTATAAGAATAATGCTGATAATAATACAAATTCTGGATGTCTGTTTTCAGCCTTACAAAACCATAACTGTAGAAGTTTAGATTTATACGTAAAGCTAGATATTTGTAGAAATGTCTATATTGATATATAACTATCTATTTATATAGCTAGATATATATCTATGCAGTAAGATACATTACATAGATAGATAGATAGATAGACTGTATATAAGCCTGCAAGTCTTGCACTTGAAGCGGTTTTATGATGTCATTAAAGGGGTTGTTCCGCGCCGAAACTGTTTTTTTTTTCCTTCAATAGGCCCCCCGGTTCGGCGCGAGACAAACCCAATGCATGTGTTAAAAAAAAAAAAGTTTAGTACTTACCCGAATCCCCGCGCTGCGGTGACTTCTTCCTTACCTTAGCAAGATGGCCGCCGGGATCTTCACCCACGATGCACCGCGGGTCTTCTCCCATGGTGCACCGTGGGCTCTGTGCGGTCCATTGCCGATTCCAGCCTCCTGATTGGCTGGAATCGGCACACGTGACGGGGCGGAGCTACGAGGACCAGCTCTCCGGCACGAGCGGCCCCATTCACCAGTGAGAAGACCGGACAGCGCAAGCGCGTCTAATCGGGTGATTAGATGCTGAAATTAGACGGCACCATGGAGACGAGGACACTAGCAATGGAACAGGTAAGTGAATAACTTCTGTATGGCTCATAATTAATGCACGATGTACATTACAAAGTGCATTAATATGGCCATACAGAAGTGTATAACCCCACTTGCTTTCGCGGGACAACCCCTTTAAGGCTCGATGGTGACACGCGCACCCGGAACAAGGACCACAGGTCGTTAGCGGCCATTTTTCCGTCAGTCTCCACTGGAGCTAGAAGTGAGCAAACAGGTACTCCTTTAGTCGCTGCTGGAGCCAGATCATTTGTCTCTGTGATGGACAACGTTTGAAATTCGCCCTTAAGCGGGAGACGGCAGCCCACAACAGTCAAATTGATCGCTGCTTATCACTTCTTTTGAGGTAGGTACAGTTATTTCAGATAGGGGAATGGGTAGGTGAAGTTATTCTAGGGTGGGGAATGCTTATGGGCAAGTCTTTATGCTTGATCGGAGGCGGATGAAGTGGCAAAAAAGGCTCGGCCTACACCATGACCATGCCACTCGTCAACCCAAAGTGAATATGAGCCACACAGGTTGGTTGAAATGGCGCAGCATGAATGATAGAACCTGGATCCAAGCGTCCCAGGATGCATTGCAGCGAAAACGTTCAACAATGTTCAGTGTGACCAATGTTTCTATCTTGGAAAATGAACTCGCATACTGTATAGAGTGTATTTGACATATCTTGTCTCAGGCTTTGCTTGCAGTCCTACCATATCGCAGAAAATGCAGAAGTGCAGTCAATGCAGCTTTTTACCTAAAATGGTAAAAATTGGTCAAAGCCTCATGCAGTTTATTACCTGCCCCTGGAATAACCTCAATGGCAATTATAAGAATAATGCTGATAATAATACAAATTCTGGATGTCTGTTTTCAGCCTTACAAAACCATAACTGTAGAAGTTTAGATTTATACGTAAAGCTAGATATTTGTAGAAATGTCTATATTGATATATAACTATCTATTTATATAGCTAGATATATATCTATGCAGTAAGATACATTACATAGATAGATAGATAGATAGATAGATAGATAGATAGATAGATAGACTGTATATAAGCCTGCAAGTCTTGCACTTGAAGCGGCTTTATGATGTCATTAAGGCTCGATGGTGACACGCGCACCCGGAACAAGGACCACAGGTCGTTAGCGGCCATTTTTCCGTCAGTCTCCACTGGAGCTAGAAGTGAGCAAACACGTACTCCTTTAGACGCTGCTGGAGCCAGATCATTTGTCTCTGTGATGGACAACGTTTGAAATTCGCCCTTAAGCGGGAGACGGCAGCCAGCAACAGTCAAATTGATCGCTGCTTATCACTTCTTTTGAGGTAGGTACAGTTATTTCAGATAGGGGAATGGGTAGGTTAAGTTATTCTAGGGTGGGGAATGCTTATGGGCAAGTCTTTATGCTTGATCGGAGGCGGATGAAGTGGCAAAAAAGGCTCGGCCTACACCATGACCATGCCACTCGTCAACCCAAAGTGAATATGAGCCACACAGGTTGGTTGAAATGGCGCAGCATGAATGATAGAACCTGGATCCAAGCGTCCCAGGATGCATTGCAGCGAAAACGTTCAACAATGTTCAGTGTGACCAATGTTTCTATCTTGGAAAATGAACTCGCATACTGTATAGAGTGTATTTGACATATCTTGTCTCAGGCTTTGCTTGCAGTCCTACCATATCGCAGAAAATGCAGAAGTGCAGTCAATGCAGCTTTTTACCTAAAATGGTAAAAATTGGTCAAAGCCTCATGCAGTTTATTACCTGCCCCTGGAATAACCTCAATGGCAATTATAAGAATAATGCTGATAATAATACAAATTCTGGATGTCTGTTTTCAGCCTTACAAAACCATAACTGTAGAAGTTTAGATTTATACGTAAAGCTAGATATTTGTAGAAATGTCTATATTGATATATAACTATCTATTTATATAGCTAGATATATATCTATGCAGTAAGATACATTACATAGATAGATAGATAGATAGACTGTATATAAGCCTGCAAGTCTTGCACTTGAAGCGGTTTTATGATGTCATTAAAGGGGTTGTTCCGCGCCGAAACTGTTTTTTTTTTCCTTCAATAGGCCCCCCGGTTCGGCGCGAGACAAACCCAATGCATGTGTTAAAAAAAAAAAAGTCTAGTACTTACCCGAATCCCCGCGCTGCGGTGACTTCTTCCTTACCTTAGCAAGATGGCCGCCGGGATCTTCACCCACGATGCACCGCGGGTCTTCTCCCATGGTGCACCGTGGGCTCTGTGCGGTCCATTGCCGATTCCAGCCTCCTGATTGGCTGGAATCGGCACACGTGACGGGGCGGAGCTACGAGGACCAGCTCTCCGGCACGAGCGGCCCCATTCACCAGTGAGAAGACCGGACAGCGCAAGCGCGTCTAATCGGGTGATTAGATGCTGAAATTAGACGGCACCATGGAGACGAGGACACTAGCAATGGAACAGGTAAGTGAATAACTTCTGTATGGCTCATAATTAATGCACGATGTACATTACAAAGTGCATTAATATGGCCATACAGAAGTGTATAACCCCACTTGCTTTCGCGGGACAACCCCTTTAAGGCTCGATGGTGACACGCGCACCCGGAACAAGGACCACAGGTCGTTAGCGGCCATTTTTCCGTCAGTCTCCACTGGAGCTAGAAGTGAGCAAACAGGTACTCCTTTAGTCGCTGCTGGAGCCAGATCATTTGTCTCTGTGATGGACAACGTTTGAAATTCGCCCTTAAGCGGGAGACGGCAGCCCACAACAGTCAAATTGATCGCTGCTTATCACTTCTTTTGAGGTAGGTACAGTTATTTCAGATAGGGGAATGGGTAGGTGAAGTTATTCTAGGGTGGGGAATGCTTATGGGCAAGTCTTTATGCTTGATCGGAGGCGGATGAAGTGGCAAAAAAGGCTCGGCCTACACCATGACCATGCCACTCGTCAACCCAAAGTGAATATGAGCCACACAGGTTGGTTGAAATGGCGCAGCATGAATGATAGAACCTGGATCCAAGCGTCCCAGGATGCATTGCAGCGAAAACGTTCAACAATGTTCAGTGTGACCAATGTTTCTATCTTGGAAAATGAACTCGCATACTGTATAGAGTGTATTTGACATATCTTGTCTCAGGCTTTGCTTGCAGTCCTACCATATCGCAGAAAATGCAGAAGTGCAGTCAATGCAGCTTTTTACCTAAAATGGTAAAAATTGGTCAAAGCCTCATGCAGTTTATTACCTGCCCCTGGAATAACCTCAATGGCAATTATAAGAATAATGCTGATAATAATACAAATTCTGGATGTCTGTTTTCAGCCTTACAAAACCATAACTGTAGAAGTTTAGATTTATACGTAAAGCTAGATATTTGTAGAAATGTCTATATTGATATATAACTATCTATTTATATAGCTAGATATATATCTATGCAGTAAGATACATTACATAGATAGATAGATAGATAGATAGACTGTATATAAGCCTGCAAGTCTTGCACTTGAAGCGGCTTTATGATGTCATTAAGGCTCGATGGTGACACGCGCACCCGGAACAAGGACCACAGATTGTTAGCAGCCATTTTTCCGTCAGTCTCCACTGGAGCTAGAAGTGAGCAAACAGGTACTCCTTTAGACGCTGCTGGAGCCAGATCATTTGTCTCTGTGATGGACAACGTTTGAAATTCGCCCTTAAGCGGGAGACGGCAGCCAGCAACAGTCAAATTGATCGCTGCTTATCACTTCTTTTGAGGTAGGTACAGTTATTTCAGATAGGGGAATGGGTAGGTTAAGTTATTCTAGGGTGGGGAATGCTTATGGGCAAGTCTTTATGCTTGATCGGAGGCGGATGAAGTGGCAAAAAAGGCTCGGCCTACACCATGACCATGCCACTCGTCAACCCAAAGTGAATATGAGCCACACAGGTTGGTTGAAATGGCGCAGCATGAATGATAGAACCTGGATCCAAGCGTCCCAGGATGCATTGCAGCGAAAACGTTCAACAATGTTCAGTGTGACCAATGTTTCTATCTTGGAAAATGAACTCGCATACTGTATAGAGTGTATTTGACATATCTTGTCTCAGGCTTTGCTTGCAGTCCTACCATATCGCAGAAAATGCAGAAGTGCAGTCAATGCAGCTTTTTACCTAAAATGGTAAAAATTGGTCAAAGCCTCATGCAGTTTATTACCTGCCCCTGGAATAACCTCAATGGCAATTATAAGAATAATGCTGATAATAATACAAATTCTGGATGTCTGTTTTCAGCCTTACAAAACCATAACTGTAGAAGTTTAGATTTATACGTAAAGCTAGATATTTGTAGAAATGTCTATATTGATATATAACTATCTATTTATATAGCTAGATATATATCTATGCAGTAAGATACATTACATAGATAGATAGATAGATAGATAGATAGATAGATAGATAGATAGACTGTATATAAGCCTGCAAGTCTTGCACTTGAAGCGGCTTTATGATGTCATTAAGGCTCGATGGTGACACGCGCACCCGGAACAAGGACCACAGGTTGTTAGCAGCCATTTTTCCGTCAGTCTCCACTGGAGCTAGAAGTGAGCAAACAGGTACTCCTTTAGACGCTGCTGGAGCCAGATCATTTGTCTCTGTGATGGACAACGTTTGAAATTCGCCCTTAAGCGGGAGACGGCAGCCAGCAACAGTCAAATTGATCGCTGCTTATCACTTCTTTTGAGGTAGGTACAGTTATTTCAGATAGGGGAATGGGTAGGTTAAGTTATTCTAGGGTGGGGAATGCTTATGGGCAAGTCTTTATGCTTGATCGGAGGCGGATGAAGTGGCAAAAAAGGCTCGGCCTACACCATGACCATGCCACTCGTCAACCCAAAGTGAATATGAGCCACACAGGTTGGTTGAAATGGCGCAGCATGAATGATAGAACCTGGATCCAAGCGTCCCAGGATGCATTGCAGCGAAAACGTTCAACAATGTTCAGTGTGACCAATGTTTCTATCTTGGAAAATGAACTCGCATACTGTATAGAGTGTATTTGACATATCTTGTCTCAGGCTTTGCTTGCAGTCCTACCATATCGCAGAAAATGCAGAAGTGCAGTCAATGCAGCTTTTTACCTAAAATGGTAAAAAATGGTCAAAGCCTCATGCAGTGTATTACCTGCCCCTGGAATAACCTCAATGGAATTATAAGAATAATGCTGATAATAATACAAATTCTGGATGTCTGTTTTCAGCCTTACAAAACCATAACTGTAGAAGTTTAGATTTATACGTAAAGCTAGATATTTGTAAAAATATCTATATTGATATATAACTATCTATTTATATAGCTAGATATATATCTATGCAGTAAGATACATTACATAGATAGATAGACTGTATATAAGCCTGCAAGTCTTGCACTTGAAGCGGCTTTATGATGTCATTAAGGCTCGATGGTGACACGCGCACCCGGAACAAGGACCACAGGTCGTTAGCGGCCATTTTTCCGTCAGTCTCCACTGGAGCTAGAAGTGAGCAAACACGTACTCCTTTAGACGCTGCTGGAGCCAGATCATTTGTCTCTGTGATGGACAACGTTTGAAATTCGCCCTTAAGCGGGAGACGGCAGCCAGCAACAGTCAAATTGATCGCTGCTTATCACTTCTTTTGAGGTAGGTACAGTTATTTCAGATAGGGGAATGGGTAGGTTAAGTTACTCTAGGGTGGGGAATGCTTATGGGCAAGTCTTTATGCTTGATCGGAGGCGGATGAAGTGGCAAAAAAGGCTCGGCCTACACCATGACCATGCCACTCGTCAACCCAAAGTGAATATGAGCCACACAGGTTGGTTGAAATGGCGCAGCATGAATGATAGAACCTGGATCCAAGCGTCCCAGGATGCATTGCAGCGAAAACGTTCAACAATGTTCAGTGTGACCAATGTTTCTATCTTGGAAAATGAACTCGCATACTGTATAGAGTGTATTTGACATATCTTGTCTCAGGCTTTGCTTGCAGTCCTACCATATCGCAGAAAATGCAGAAGTGCAGTCAATGCAGCTTTTTACCTAAAATGGTAAAAATTGGTCAAAGCCTCATGCAGTTTATTACCTGCCCCTGGAATAACCTCAATGGCAATTATAAGAATAATGCTGATAATAATACAAATTCTGGATGTCTGTTTTCAGCCTTACAAAACCATAACTGTAGAAGTTTAGATTTATACGTAAAGCTAGATATTTGTAGAAATGTCTATATTGATATATAACTATCTATTTATATAGCTAGATATATATCTATGCAGTAAGATACATTACATAGATAGATAGATAGATAGATAGATAGATAGATAGACTGTATATAAGCCTGCAAGTCTTGCACTTGAAGCGGCTTTATGATGTCATTAAGGCTCGATGGTGACACGCGCACCCGGAACAAGGACCACAGGTTGTTAGCAGCCATTTTTCCGTCAGTCTCCACTGGAGCTAGAAGTGAGCAAACAGGTACTCCTTTAGACGCTGCTGGAGCCAGATCATTTGTCTCTGTGATGGACAACGTTTGAAATTCGCCCTTAAGCGGGAGACGGCAGCCAGCAACAGTCAAATTGATCGCTGCTTATCACTTCTTTTGAGGTAGGTACAGTTATTTCAGATAGGGGAATGGGTAGGTTAAGTTATTCTAGGGTGGGGAATGCTTATGGGCAAGTCTTTATGCTTGATCGGAGGCGGATGAAGTGGCAAAAAAGGCTCGGCCTACACCATGACCATGCCACTCGTCAACCCAAAGTGAATATGAGCCACACAGGTTGGTTGAAATGGCGCAGCATGAATGATAGAACCTGGATCCAAGCGTCCCAGGATGCATTGCAGCGAAAACGTTCAACAATGTTCAGTGTGACCAATGTTTCTATCTTGGAAAATGAACTCGCATACTGTATAGAGTGTATTTGACATATCTTGTCTCAGGCTTTGCTTGCAGTCCTACCATATCGCAGAAAATGCAGAAGTGCAGTCAATGCAGCTTTTTACCTAAAATGGTAAAAAATGGTCAAAGCCTCATGCAGTGTATTACCTGCCCCTGGAATAACCTCAATGGAATTATAAGAATAATGCTGATAATAATACAAATTCTGGATGTCTGTTTTCAGCCTTACAAAACTATAACTGTAGAAGTTTAGATTTATACGTAAAGCTAGATATTTGTAAAAATATCTATATTGATATATAACTATCTATTTATATAGCTAGATATATATCTATGCAGTAAGATACATTACATAGATAGATAGACTGTATATAAGCCTGCAAGTCTTGCACTTGAAGCGGCTTTATGATGTCATTAAGGCTCGATGGTGACACGCGCACCCGGAACAAGGACCACAGGTCGTTAGCGGCCATTTTTCCGTCAGTCTCCACTGGAGCTAGAAGTGAGCAAACACGTACTCCTTTAGACGCTGCTGGAGCCAGATCATTTGTCTCTGTGATGGACAACGTTTGAAATTCGCCCTTAAGCGGGAGACGGCAGCCAGCAACAGTCAAATTGATCGCTGCTTATCACTTCTTTTGAGGTAGGTACAGTTATTTCAGATAGGGGAATGGGTAGGTTAAGTTACTCTAGGGTGGGGAATGCTTATGGGCAAGTCTTTATGCTTGATCGGAGGCGGATGAAGTGGCAAAAAAGGCTCGGCCTACACCATGACCATGCCACTCGTCAACCCAAAGTGAATATGAGCCACACAGGTTGGTTGAAATGGCGCAGCATGAATGATAGAACCTGGATCCAAGCGTCCCAGGATGCATTGCAGCGAAAACGTTCAACAATGTTCAGTGTGACCAATGTTTCTATCTTGGAAAATGAACTCGCATACTGTATAGAGTGTATTTGACATATCTTGTCTCAGGCTTTGCTTGCAGTCCTACCATATCGCAGAAAATGCAGAAGTGCAGTCAATGCAGCTTTTTACCTAAAATGGTAAAAAATGGTCAAAGCCTCATGCAGTGTATTACCTGCCCCTGGAATAACCTCAATGGAATTATAAGAATAATGCTGATAATAATACAAATTCTGGATGTCTGTTTTCAGCCTTACAAAACCATAACTGTAGAAGTTTAGATTTATACGTAAAGCTAGATATTTGTAAAAATATCTATATTGATATATAACTATCTATTTATATAGCTAGATATATATCTATGCAGTAAGATACATTACATAGATAGATAGATAGACTGTATATAAGCCTGCAAGTCTTGCACTTGAAGCGGCTTTATGATGTCATTAAGGCTCGATGGTGACACGCGCACCCGGAACAAGGACCACAGGTCGTTAGCGGCCATTTTTCCGTCAGTCTCCACTGGAGCTAGAAGTGAGCAAACACGTACTCCTTTAGACGCTGCTGGAGCCAGATCATTTGTCTCTGTGATGGACAACGTTTGAAATTCGCCCTTAAGCGGGAGACGGCAGCCAGCAACAGTCAAATTGATCGCTGCTTATCACTTCTTTTGAGGTAGGTACAGTTATTTCAGATAGGGGAATGGGTAGGTTAAGTTATTCTAGGGTGGGGAATGCTTATGGGCAAGTCTTTATGCTTGATCGGAGGCGGATGAAGTGGCAAAAAAGGCTCGGCCTACACCATGACCATGCCACTCGTCAACCCAAAGTGAATATGAGCCACACAGGTTGGTTGAAATGGCGCAGCATGAATGATAGAACCTGGATCCAAGCGTCCCAGGATGCATTGCAGCGAAAACGTTCAACAATGTTCAGTGTGACCAATGTTTCTATCTTGGAAAATGAACTCGCATACTGTATAGAGTGTATTTGACATATCTTGTCTCAGGCTTTGCTTGCAGTCCTACCATATCGCAGAAAATGCAGAAGTGCAGTCAATGCAGCTTTTTACCTAAAATGGTAAAAATTGGTCAAAGCCTCATGCAGTTTATTACCTGCCCCTGGAATAACCTCAATGGCAATTATAAGAATAATGCTGATAATAATACAAATTCTGGATGTCTGTTTTCAGCCTTACAAAACCATAACTGTAGAAGTTTAGATTTATACGTAAAGCTAGATATTTGTAGAAATGTCTATATTGATATATAACTATCTATTTATATAGCTAGATATATATCTATGCAGTAAGATACATTACATAGATAGATAGATAGATAGATAGATAGATAGATAGATAGACTGTATATAAGCCTGCAAGTCTTGCACTTGAAGCGGCTTTATGATGTCATTAAGGCTCGATGGTGACACGCGCACCCGGAACAAGGACCACAGGTTGTTAGCAGCCATTTTTCCGTCAGTCTCCACTGGAGCTAGAAGTGAGCAAACAGGTACTCCTTTAGACGCTGCTGGAGCCAGATCATTTGTCTCTGTGATGGACAACGTTTGAAATTCGCCCTTAAGCGGGAGACGGCAGCCAGCAACAGTCAAATTGATCGCTGCTTATCACTTCTTTTGAGGTAGGTACAGTTATTTCAGATAGGGGAATGGGTAGGTTAAGTTATTCTAGGGTGGGGAATGCTTATGGGCAAGTCTTTATGCTTGATCGGAGGCGGATGAAGTGGCAAAAAAGGCTCGGCCTACACCATGACCATGCCACTCGTCAACCCAAAGTGAATATGAGCCACACAGGTTGGTTGAAATGGCGCAGCATGAATGATAGAACCTGGATCCAAGCGTCCCAGGATGCATTGCAGCGAAAACGTTCAACAATGTTCAGTGTGACCAATGTTTCTATCTTGGAAAATGAACTCGCATACTGTATAGAGTGTATTTGACATATCTTGTCTCAGGCTTTGCTTGCAGTCCTACCATATCGCAGAAAATGCAGAAGTGCAGTCAATGCAGCTTTTTACCTAAAATGGTAAAAAATGGTCAAAGCCTCATGCAGTGTATTACCTGCCCCTGGAATAACCTCAATGGAATTATAAGAATAATGCTGATAATAATACAAATTCTGGATGTCTGTTTTCAGCCTTACAAAACCATAACTGTAGAAGTTTAGATTTATACGTAAAGCTAGATATTTGTAAAAATATCTATATTGATATATAACTATCTATTTATATAGCTAGATATATATCTATGCAGTAAGATACATTACATAGATAGATAGACTGTATATAAGCCTGCAAGTCTTGCACTTGAAGCGGCTTTATGATGTCATTAAGGCTCGATGGTGACACGCGCACCCGGAACAAGGACCACAGGTCGTTAGCGGCCATTTTTCCGTCAGTCTCCACTGGAGCTAGAAGTGAGCAAACACGTACTCCTTTAGACGCTGCTGGAGCCAGATCATTTGTCTCTGTGATGGACAACGTTTGAAATTCGCCCTTAAGCGGGAGACGGCAGCCAGCAACAGTCAAATTGATCGCTGCTTATCACTTCTTTTGAGGTAGGTACAGTTATTTCAGATAGGGGAATGGGTAGGTTAAGTTATTCTAGGGTGGGGAATGCTTATGGGCAAGTCTTTATGCTTGATCGGAGGCGGATGAAGTGGCAAAAAAGGCTCGGCCTACACCATGACCATGCCACTCGTCAACCCAAAGTGAATATGAGCCACACAGGTTGGTTGAAATGGCGCAGCATGAATGATAGAACCTGGATCCAAGCGTCCCAGGATGCATTGCAGCGAAAACGTTCAACAATGTTCAGTGTGACCAATGTTTCTATCTTGGAAAATGAACTCGCATACTGTATAGAGTGTATTTGACATATCTTGTCTCAGGCTTTGCTTGCAGTCCTACCATATCGCAGAAAATGCAGAAGTGCAGTCAATGCAGCTTTTTACCTAAAATGGTAAAAAATGGTCAAAGCCTCATGCAGTGTATTACCTGCCCCTGGAATAACCTCAATGGAATTATAAGAATAATGCTGATAATAATACAAATTCTGGATGTCTGTTTTCAGCCTTACAAAACCATAACTGTAGAAGTTTAGATTTATACGTAAAGCTAGATATTTGTAAAAATATCTATATTGATATATAACTATCTATTTATATAGCTAGATATATATCTATGCAGTAAGATACATTACATAGATAGATAGACTGTATATAAGCCTGCAAGTCTTGCACTTGAAGCGGCTTTATGATGTCATTAAGGCTCGATGGTGACACGCGCACCCGGAACAAGGACCACAGGTCGTTAGCGGCCATTTTTCCGTCAGTCTCCACTGGAGCTAGAAGTGAGCAAACACGTACTCCTTTAGACGCTGCTGGAGCCAGATCATTTGTCTCTGTGATGGACAACGTTTGAAATTCGCCCTTAAGCGGGAGACGGCAGCCAGCAACAGTCAAATTGATCGCTGCTTATCACTTCTTTTGAGGTAGGTACAGTTATTTCAGATAGGGGAATGGGTAGGTTAAGTTACTCTAGGGTGGGGAATGCTTATGGGCAAGTCTTTATGCTTGATCGGAGGCGGATGAAGTGGCAAAAAAGGCTCGGCCTACACCATGACCATGCCACTCGTCAACCCAAAGTGAATATGAGCCACACAGGTTGGTTGAAATGGCGCAGCATGAATGATAGAACCTGGATCCAAGCGTCCCAGGATGCATTGCAGCGAAAACGTTCAACAATGTTCAGTGTGACCAATGTTTCTATCTTGGAAAATGAACTCGCATACTGTATAGAGTGTATTTGACATATCTTGTCTCAGGCTTTGCTTGCAGTCCTACCATATCGCAGAAAATGCAGAAGTGCAGTCAATGCAGCTTTTTACCTAAAATGGTAAAAATTGGTCAAAGCCTCATGCAGTTTATTACCTGCCCCTGGAATAACCTCAATGGCAATTATAAGAATAATGCTGATAATAATACAAATTCTGGATGTCTGTTTTCAGCCTTACAAAACCATAACTGTAGAAGTTTAGATTTATACGTAAAGCTAGATATTTGTAGAAATGTCTATATTGATATATAACTATCTATTTATATAGCTAGATATATATCTATGCAGTAAGATACATTACATAGATAGATAGATAGATAGATAGACTGTATATAAGCCTGCAAGTCTTGCACTTGAAGCGGCTTTATGATGTCATTAAGGCTCGATGGTGACACGCGCACCCGGAACAAGGACCACAGGTTGTTAGCAGCCATTTTTCCGTCAGTCTCCACTGGAGCTAGAAGTGAGCAAACAGGTACTCCTTTAGACGCTGCTGGAGCCAGATCATTTGTCTCTGTGATGGACAACGTTTGAAATTCGCCCTTAAGCGGGAGACGGCAGCCAGCAACAGTCAAATTGATCGCTGCTTATCACTTCTTTTGAGGTAGGTACAGTTATTTCAGATAGGGGAATGGGTAGGTGAAGTTATTCTAGGGTGGGGAATGCTTATGGGCAAGTCTTTATGCTTGATCGGAGGCGGATGAAGTGGCAAAAAAGGCTCGGCCTACACCATGACCATGCCACTCGTCAACCCAAAGTGAATATGAGCCACACAGGTTGGTTGAAATGGCGCAGCATGAATGATAGAACCTGGATCCAAGCGTCCCAGGATGCATTGCAGCGAAAACGTTCAACAATGTTCAGTGTGACCAATGTTTCTATCTTGGAAAATGAACTCGCATACTGTATAGAGTGTATTTGACATATCTTGTCTCAGGCTTTGCTTGCAGTCCTACCATATCGCAGAAAATGCAGAAGTGCAGTCAATGCAGCTTTTTACCTAAAATGGTAAAAAATGGTCAAAGCCTCATGCAGTGTATTACCTGCCCCTGGAATAACCTCAATGGAATTATAAGAATAATGCTGATAATAATACAAATTCTGGATGTCTGTTTTCAGCCTTACAAAACCATAACTGTAGAAGTTTAGATTTATACGTAAAGCTAGATATTTGTAAAAATATCTATATTGATATATAACTATCTATTTATATAGCTAGATATATATCTATGCAGTAAGATACATTACATAGATAGATAGACTGTATATAAGCCTGCAAGTCTTGCACTTGAAGCGGCTTTATGATGTCATTAAGGCTCGATGGTGACACGCGCACCCGGAACAAGGACCACAGGTCGTTAGCGGCCATTTTTCCGTCAGTCTCCACTGGAGCTAGAAGTGAGCAAACACGTACTCCTTTAGACGCTGCTGGAGCCAGATCATTTGTCTCTGTGATGGACAACGTTTGAAATTCGCCCTTAAGCGGGAGACGGCAGCCAGCAACAGTCAAATTGATCGCTGCTTATCACTTCTTTTGAGGTAGGTACAGTTATTTCAGATAGGGGAATGGGTAGGTTAAGTTACTCTAGGGTGGGGAATGCTTATGGGCAAGTCTTTATGCTTGATCGGAGGCGGATGAAGTGGCAAAAAAGGCTCGGCCTACACCATGACCATGCCACTCGTCAACCCAAAGTGAATATGAGCCACACAGGTTGGTTGAAATGGCGCAGCATGAATGATAGAACCTGGATCCAAGCGTCCCAGGATGCATTGCAGCGAAAACGTTCAACAATGTTCAGTGTGACCAATGTTTCTATCTTGGAAAATGAACTCGCATACTGTATAGAGTGTATTTGACATATCTTGTCTCAGGCTTTGCTTGCAGTCCTACCATATCGCAGAAAATGCAGAAGTGCAGTCAATGCAGCTTTTTACCTAAAATGGTAAAAAATGGTCAAAGCCTCATGCAGTGTATTACCTGCCCCTGGAATAACCTCAATGGAATTATAAGAATAATGCTGATAATAATACAAATTCTGGATGTCTGTTTTCAGCCTTACAAAACCATAACTGTAGAAGTTTAGATTTATACGTAAAGCTAGATATTTGTAAAAATATCTATATTGATATATAACTATCTATTTATATAGCTAGATATATATCTATGCAGTAAGATACATTACATAGATAGATAGATAGACTGTATATAAGCCTGCAAGTCTTGCACTTGAAGCGGCTTTATGATGTCATTAAAGGAGATGTCTCGAGGAAGCAGTTAATTTTTTTTTTTGCCCAGTCCCCCTTATTCAGCATACAAAACTAAGCACCCGTTTAAATGACTTTTAAAGCCGGTTTCTACTCACTGTTCCAGCGTTTCAGCAACTTTTAAAAACTTTTCCAAAGATGGCCGCCGGTTCTTCTCCCAAAGTGTACAGCCCTTGCTTCAGCCCGACGTGCGCGCTCCCGAGACGCCGCCAGCTGTGTCTCCATGGCAACCGGACGCATCGCAGCCGCCGACCAGACGCCCACCGCCAGGCAGCAGGTAAGCGGCGCTAGCCCCCGGCTCCCCAGCGCTAGTTCCCCCGGCGCAGCGGCAGCCCCCCCGGCCTAGCGACAGCCCCCCCGGCCTAGCGACAGCCCCCCCCATCGCAGCGGCAGCCCCCCCGGCCTAGCGACAGCCCCCCCGGCCTAGCGACAGCCCCCCCCATCGCAGCGACAGCCCCACCGGCCTAGCGCTAGCTCCCCCGGCGCAGCGGCAGCCCCCCCGGCCTAGCGACAGCCCCCCCCGGCCTAGCGCTAGCTCCCCCCGGCCTAGCGACAGCCCCCCCGACCCATCACTTACCTGGGAGGCTTCTCGGGGCGGCTGGGCTGGGCTGGTCTTCTCCGCTGGGCAGCTCCAGTTTCTGCACCTTCCTCTAACAGAGGATGGTGCAGAATGGCCGCTTCAGCGCGCTCCCGAGCAGTGACAGCTCGTCTGCGCATGCGCAGAAGAGCTGTAGCGGGGAGCACACTGAAGCGGCTCGTGCTGAATGGAGAAGACCGGACTGCGCAAGCGCGTCTAAAAAAGCAAGCTGCCAGCGAATTTAGACGGAACCATGGAGACGAGGACGCTAGCAACGGAACAGGTAAGTGGAATAACTTCTGTATGGCTCATATTTAATGCACAATGTACATTACAAAGTGCATTAATATGGCCATACGGAAGTGTATAACCCCACTTGGTTTCGCGAGACCACCCCTTTAAGGCTCGATGGTGACACGCGCACCCGGAACAAGGACCACAGGTCGTTAGCGGCCATTTTTCCGTCAGTCTCCACTGGAGCTAGAAGTGAGCAAACACGTACTCCTTTAGACGCTGCTGGAGCCAGATCATTTGTCTCTGTGATGGACAACGTTTGAAATTCGCCCTTAAGCGGGAGACGGCAGCCAGCAACAGTCAAATTGATCGCTGCTTATCACTTCTTTTGAGGTAGGTACAGTTATTTCAGATAGGGGAATGGGTAGGTTAAGTTATTCTAGGGTGGGGAATGCTTATGGGCAAGTCTTTATGCTTGATCGGAGGCGGATGAAGTGGCAAAAAAGGCTCGGCCTACACCATGACCATGCCACTCGTCAACCCAAAGTGAATATGAGCCACACAGGTTGGTTGAAATGGCGCAGCATGAATGATAGAACCTGGATCCAAGCGTCCCAGGATGCATTGCAGCGAAAACGTTCAACAATGTTCAGTGTGACCAATGTTTCTATCTTGGAAAATGAACTCGCATACTGTATAGAGTGTATTTGACATATCTTGTCTCAGGCTTTGCTTGCAGTCCTACCATATCGCAGAAAATGCAGAAGTGCAGTCAATGCAGCTTTTTACCTAAAATGGTAAAAATTGGTCAAAGCCTCATGCAGTTTATTACCTGCCCCTGGAATAACCTCAATGGCAATTATAAGAATAATGCTGATAATAATACAAATTCTGGATGTCTGTTTTCAGCCTTACAAAACCATAACTGTAGAAGTTTAGATTTATACGTAAAGCTAGATATTTGTAGAAATGTCTATATTGATATATAACTATCTATTTATATAGCTAGATATATATCTATGCAGTAAGATACATTACATAGATAGATAGATAGATAGACTGTATATAAGCCTGCAAGTCTTGCACTTGAAGCGGTTTTATGATGTCATTAAAGGGGTTGTTCCGCGCCGAAACTGTTTTTTTTTTCCTTCAATAGGCCCCCCGGTTCGGCGCGAGACAAACCCAATGCATGTGTTAAAAAAAAAAAAGTTTAGTACTTACCCGAATCCCCGCGCTGCGGTGACTTCTTCCTTACCTTAGCAAGATGGCCGCCGGGATCTTCACCCACGATGCACCGCGGGTCTTCTCCCATGGTGCACCGTGGGCTCTGTGCGGTCCATTGCCGATTCCAGCCTCCTGATTGGCTGGAATCGGCACACGTGACGGGGCGGAGCTACGAGGACCAGCTCTCCGGCACGAGCGGCCCCATTCACCAGTGAGAAGACCGGACAGCGCAAGCGCGTCTAATCGGGTGATTAGATGCTGAAATTAGACGGCACCATGGAGACGAGGACACTAGCAATGGAACAGGTAAGTGAATAACTTCTGTATGGCTCATAATTAATGCACGATGTACATTACAAAGTGCATTAATATGGCCATACAGAAGTGTATAACCCCACTTGCTTTCGCGGGACAACCCCTTTAAGGCTCGATGGTGACACGCGCACCCGGAACAAGGACCACAGGTCGTTAGCGGCCATTTTTCCGTCAGTCTCCACTGGAGCTAGAAGTGAGCAAACAGGTACTCCTTTAGTCGCTGCTGGAGCCAGATCATTTGTCTCTGTGATGGACAACGTTTGAAATTCGCCCTTAAGCGGGAGACGGCAGCCCACAACAGTCAAATTGATCGCTGCTTATCACTTCTTTTGAGGTAGGTACAGTTATTTCAGATAGGGGAATGGGTAGGTGAAGTTATTCTAGGGTGGGGAATGCTTATGGGCAAGTCTTTATGCTTGATCGGAGGCGGATGAAGTGGCAAAAAAGGCTCGGCCTACACCATGACCATGCCACTCGTCAACCCAAAGTGAATATGAGCCACACAGGTTGGTTGAAATGGCGCAGCATGAATGATAGAACCTGGATCCAAGCGTCCCAGGATGCATTGCAGCGAAAACGTTCAACAATGTTCAGTGTGACCAATGTTTCTATCTTGGAAAATGAACTCGCATACTGTATAGAGTGTATTTGACATATCTTGTCTCAGGCTTTGCTTGCAGTCCTACCATATCGCAGAAAATGCAGAAGTGCAGTCAATGCAGCTTTTTACCTAAAATGGTAAAAAATGGTCAAAGCCTCATGCAGTGTATTACCTGCCCCTGGAATAACCTCAATGGAATTATAAGAATAATGCTGATAATAATACAAATTCTGGATGTCTGTTTTCAGCCTTACAAAACCATAACTGTAGAAGTTTAGATTTATACGTAAAGCTAGATATTTGTAAAAATATCTATATTGATATATAACTATCTATTTATATAGCTAGATATATATCTATGCAGTAAGATACATTACATAGATAGATAGACTGTATATAAGCCTGCAAGTCTTGCACTTGAAGCGGCTTTATGATGTCATTAAGGCTCGATGGTGACACGCGCACCCGGAACAAGGACCACAGGTCGTTAGCGGCCATTTTTCCGTCAGTCTCCACTGGAGCTAGAAGTGAGCAAACACGTACTCCTTTAGACGCTGCTGGAGCCAGATCATTTGTCTCTGTGATGGACAACGTTTGAAATTCGCCCTTAAGCGGGAGACGGCAGCCAGCAACAGTCAAATTGATCGCTGCTTATCACTTCTTTTGAGGTAGGTACAGTTATTTCAGATAGGGGAATGGGTAGGTTAAGTTACTCTAGGGTGGGGAATGCTTATGGGCAAGTCTTTATGCTTGATCGGAGGCGGATGAAGTGGCAAAAAAGGCTCGGCCTACACCATGACCATGCCACTCGTCAACCCAAAGTGAATATGAGCCACACAGGTTGGTTGAAATGGCGCAGCATGAATGATAGAACCTGGATCCAAGCGTCCCAGGATGCATTGCAGCGAAAACGTTCAACAATGTTCAGTGTGACCAATGTTTCTATCTTGGAAAATGAACTCGCATACTGTATAGAGTGTATTTGACATATCTTGTCTCAGGCTTTGCTTGCAGTCCTACCATATCGCAGAAAATGCAGAAGTGCAGTCAATGCAGCTTTTTACCTAAAATGGTAAAAAATGGTCAAAGCCTCATGCAGTGTATTACCTGCCCCTGGAATAACCTCAATGGAATTATAAGAATAATGCTGATAATAATACAAATTCTGGATGTCTGTTTTCAGCCTTACAAAACCATAACTGTAGAAGTTTAGATTTATACGTAAAGCTAGATATTTGTAAAAATATCTATATTGATATATAACTATCTATTTATATAGCTAGATATATATCTATGCAGTAAGATACATTACATAGATAGATAGATAGACTGTATATAAGCCTGCAAGTCTTGCACTTGAAGCGGCTTTATGATGTCATTAAGGCTCGATGGTGACACGCGCACCCGGAACAAGGACCACAGGTCGTTAGCGCCCATTTTTCCGTCAGTCTCCACTGGAGCTAGAAGTGAGCAAACACGTACTCCTTTAGACGCTGCTGGAGCCAGATCATTTGTCTCTGTGATGGACAACGTTTGAAATTCGCCCTTAAGCGGGAGACGGCAGCCAGCAACAGTCAAATTGATCGCTGCTTATCACTTCTTTTGAGGTAGGTACAGTTATTTCAGATAGGGGAATGGGTAGGTTAAGTTATTCTAGGGTGGGGAATGCTTATGGGCAAGTCTTTATGCTTGATCGGAGGCGGATGAAGTGGCAAAAAAGGCTCGGCCTACACCATGACCATGCCACTCGTCAACCCAAAGTGAATATGAGCCACACAGGTTGGTTGAAATGGCGCAGCATGAATGATAGAACCTGGATCCAAGCGTCCCAGGATGCATTGCAGCGAAAACGTTCAACAATGTTCAGTGTGACCAATGTTTCTATCTTGGAAAATGAACTCGCATACTGTATAGAGTGTATTTGACATATCTTGTCTCAGGCTTTGCTTGCAGTCCTACCATATCGCAGAAAATGCAGAAGTGCAGTCAATGCAGCTTTTTACCTAAAATGGTAAAAAATGGTCAAAGCCTCATGCAGTGTATTACCTGCCCCTGGAATAACCTCAATGGAATTATAAGAATAATGCTGATAATAATACAAATTCTGGATGTCTGTTTTCAGCCTTACAAAACCATAACTGTAGAAGTTTAGATTTATACGTAAAGCTAGATATTTGTAAAAATATCTATATTGATATATAACTATCTATTTATATAGCTAGATATATATCTATGCAGTAAGATACATTACATAGATAGATAGACTGTATATAAGCCTGCAAGTCTTGCACTTGAAGCGGCTTTATGATGTCATTAAGGCTCGATGGTGACACGCGCACCCGGAACAAGGACCACAGGTCGTTAGCGGCCATTTTTCCGTCAGTCTCCACTGGAGCTAGAAGTGAGCAAACACGTACTCCTTTAGACGCTGCTGGAGCCAGATCATTTGTCTCTGTGATGGACAACGTTTGAAATTCGCCCTTAAGCGGGAGACGGCAGCCAGCAACAGTCAAATTGATCGCTGCTTATCACTTCTTTTGAGGTAGGTACAGTTATTTCAGATAGGGGAATGGGTAGGTTAAGTTACTCTAGGGTGGGGAATGCTTATGGGCAAGTCTTTATGCTTGATCGGAGGCGGATGAAGTGGCAAAAAAGGCTCGGCCTACACCATGACCATGCCACTCGTCAACCCAAAGTGAATATGAGCCACACAGGTTGGTTGAAATGGCGCAGCATGAATGATAGAACCTGGATCCAAGCGTCCCAGGATGCATTGCAGCGAAAACGTTCAACAATGTTCAGTGTGACCAATGTTTCTATCTTGGAAAATGAACTCGCATACTGTATAGAGTGTATTTGACATATCTTGTCTCAGGCTTTGCTTGCAGTCCTACCATATCGCAGAAAATGCAGAAGTGCAGTCAATGCAGCTTTTTACCTAAAATGGTAAAAAATGGTCAAAGCCTCATGCAGTGTATTACCTGCCCCTGGAATAACCTCAATGGAATTATAAGAATAATGCTGATAATAATACAAATTCTGGATGTCTGTTTTCAGCCTTACAAAACCATAACTGTAGAAGTTTAGATTTATACGTAAAGCTAGATATTTGTAAAAATATCTATATTGATATATAACTATCTATTTATATAGCTAGATATATATCTATGCAGTAAGATACATTACATAGATAGATAGATAGACTGTATATAAGCCTGCAAGTCTTGCACTTGAAGCGGCTTTATGATGTCATTAAGGCTCGATGGTGACACGCGCACCCGGAACAAGGACCACAGGTCGTTAGCGGCCATTTTTCCGTCAGTCTCCACTGGAGCTAGAAGTGAGCAAACACGTACTCCTTTAGACGCTGCTGGAGCCAGATCATTTGTCTCTGTGATGGACAACGTTTGAAATTCGCCCTTAAGCGGGAGACGGCAGCCAGCAACAGTCAAATTGATCGCTGCTTATCACTTCTTTTGAGGTAGGTACAGTTATTTCAGATAGGGGAATGGGTAGGTTAAGTTATTCTAGGGTGGGGAATGCTTATGGGCAAGTCTTTATGCTTGATCGGAGGCGGATGAAGTGGCAAAAAAGGCTCGGCCTACACCATGACCATGCCACTCGTCAACCCAAAGTGAATATGAGCCACACAGGTTGGTTGAAATGGCGCAGCATGAATGATAGAACCTGGATCCAAGCGTCCCAGGATGCATTGCAGCGAAAACGTTCAACAATGTTCAGTGTGACCAATGTTTCTATCTTGGAAAATGAACTCGCATACTGTATAGAGTGTATTTGACATATCTTGTCTCAGGCTTTGCTTGCAGTCCTACCATATCGCAGAAAATGCAGAAGTGCAGTCAATGCAGCTTTTTACCTAAAATGGTAAAAATTGGTCAAAGCCTCATGCAGTTTATTACCTGCCCCTGGAATAACCTCAATGGCAATTATAAGAATAATGCTGATAATAATACAAATTCTGGATGTCTGTTTTCAGCCTTACAAAACCATAACTGTAGAAGTTTAGATTTATACGTAAAGCTAGATATTTGTAGAAATGTCTATATTGATATATAACTATCTATTTATATAGCTAGATATATATCTATGCAGTAAGATACATTACATAGATAGATAGATAGATAGATAGATAGATAGATAGATAGATAGACTGTATATAAGCCTGCAAGTCTTGCACTTGAAGCGGCTTTATGATGTCATTAAGGCTCGATGGTGACACGCGCACCCGGAACAAGGACCACAGGTTGTTAGCAGCCATTTTTCCGTCAGTCTCCACTGGAGCTAGAAGTGAGCAAACAGGTACTCCTTTAGACGCTGCTGGAGCCAGATCATTTGTCTCTGTGATGGACAACGTTTGAAATTCGCCCTTAAGCGGGAGACGGCAGCCAGCAACAGTCAAATTGATCGCTGCTTATCACTTCTTTTGAGGTAGGTACAGTTATTTCAGATAGGGGAATGGGTAGGTTAAGTTATTCTAGGGTGGGGAATGCTTATGGGCAAGTCTTTATGCTTGATCGGAGGCGGATGAAGTGGCAAAAAAGGCTCGGCCTACACCATGACCATGCCACTCGTCAACCCAAAGTGAATATGAGCCACACAGGTTGGTTGAAATGGCGCAGCATGAATGATAGAACCTGGATCCAAGCGTCCCAGGATGCATTGCAGCGAAAACGTTCAACAATGTTCAGTGTGACCAATGTTTCTATCTTGGAAAATGAACTCGCATACTGTATAGAGTGTATTTGACATATCTTGTCTCAGGCTTTGCTTGCAGTCCTACCATATCGCAGAAAATGCAGAAGTGCAGTCAATGCAGCTTTTTACCTAAAATGGTAAAAAATGGTCAAAGCCTCATGCAGTGTATTACCTGCCCCTGGAATAACCTCAATGGAATTATAAGAATAATGCTGATAATAATACAAATTCTGGATGTCTGTTTTCAGCCTTACAAAACCATAACTGTAGAAGTTTAGATTTATACGTAAAGCTAGATATTTGTAAAAATATCTATATTGATATATAACTATCTATTTATATAGCTAGATATATATCTATGCAGTAAGATACATTACATAGATAGATAGACTGTATATAAGCCTGCAAGTCTTGCACTTGAAGCGGCTTTATGATGTCATTAAGGCTCGATGGTGACACGCGCACCCGGAACAAGGACCACAGGTCGTTAGCGGCCATTTTTCCGTCAGTCTCCACTGGAGCTAGAAGTGAGCAAACACGTACTCCTTTAGACGCTGCTGGAGCCAGATCATTTGTCTCTGTGATGGACAACGTTTGAAATTCGCCCTTAAGCGGGAGACGGCAGCCAGCAACAGTCAAATTGATCGCTGCTTATCACTTCTTTTGAGGTAGGTACAGTTATTTCAGATAGGGGAATGGGTAGGTTAAGTTATTCTAGGGTGGGGAATGCTTATGGGCAAGTCTTTATGCTTGATCGGAGGCGGATGAAGTGGCAAAAAAGGCTCGGCCTACACCATGACCATGCCACTCGTCAACCCAAAGTGAATATGAGCCACACAGGTTGGTTGAAATGGCGCAGCATGAATGATAGAACCTGGATCCAAGCGTCCCAGGATGCATTGCAGCGAAAACGTTCAACAATGTTCAGTGTGACCAATGTTTCTATCTTGGAAAATGAACTCGCATACTGTATAGAGTGTATTTGACATATCTTGTCTCAGGCTTTGCTTGCAGTCCTACCATATCGCAGAAAATGCAGAAGTGCAGTCAATGCAGCTTTTTACCTAAAATGGTAAAAAATGGTCAAAGCCTCATGCAGTGTATTACCTGCCCCTGGAATAACCTCAATGGAATTATAAGAATAATGCTGATAATAATACAAATTCTGGATGTCTGTTTTCAGCCTTACAAAACCATAACTGTAGAAGTTTAGATTTATACGTAAAGCTAGATATTTGTAAAAATATCTATATTGATATATAACTATCTATTTATATAGCTAGATATATATCTATGCAGTAAGATACATTACATAGATAGATAGACTGTATATAAGCCTGCAAGTCTTGCACTTGAAGCGGCTTTATGATGTCATTAAGGCTCGATGGTGACACGCGCACCCGGAACAAGGACCACAGGTCGTTAGCGGCCATTTTTCCGTCAGTCTCCACTGGAGCTAGAAGTGAGCAAACACGTACTCCTTTAGACGCTGCTGGAGCCAGATCATTTGTCTCTGTGATGGACAACGTTTGAAATTCGCCCTTAAGCGGGAGACGGCAGCCAGCAACAGTCAAATTGATCGCTGCTTATCACTTCTTTTGAGGTAGGTACAGTTATTTCAGATAGGGGAATGGGTAGGTTAAGTTACTCTAGGGTGGGGAATGCTTATGGGCAAGTCTTTATGCTTGATCGGAGGCGGATGAAGTGGCAAAAAAGGCTCGGCCTACACCATGACCATGCCACTCGTCAACCCAAAGTGAATATGAGCCACACAGGTTGGTTGAAATGGCGCAGCATGAATGATAGAACCTGGATCCAAGCGTCCCAGGATGCATTGCAGCGAAAACGTTCAACAATGTTCAGTGTGACCAATGTTTCTATCTTGGAAAATGAACTCGCATACTGTATAGAGTGTATTTGACATATCTTGTCTCAGGCTTTGCTTGCAGTCCTACCATATCGCAGAAAATGCAGAAGTGCAGTCAATGCAGCTTTTTACCTAAAATGGTAAAAATTGGTCAAAGCCTCATGCAGTTTATTACCTGCCCCTGGAATAACCTCAATGGCAATTATAAGAATAATGCTGATAATAATACAAATTCTGGATGTCTGTTTTCAGCCTTACAAAACCATAACTGTAGAAGTTTAGATTTATACGTAAAGCTAGATATTTGTAGAAATGTCTATATTGATATATAACTATCTATTTATATAGCTAGATATATATCTATGCAGTAAGATACATTACATAGATAGATAGATAGATAGATAGACTGTATATAAGCCTGCAAGTCTTGCACTTGAAGCGGCTTTATGATGTCATTAAGGCTCGATGGTGACACGCGCACCCGGAACAAGGACCACAGGTTGTTAGCAGCCATTTTTCCGTCAGTCTCCACTGGAGCTAGAAGTGAGCAAACAGGTACTCCTTTAGACGCTGCTGGAGCCAGATCATTTGTCTCTGTGATGGACAACGTTTGAAATTCGCCCTTAAGCGGGAGACGGCAGCCAGCAACAGTCAAATTGATCGCTGCTTATCACTTCTTTTGAGGTAGGTACAGTTATTTCAGATAGGGGAATGGGTAGGTGAAGTTATTCTAGGGTGGGGAATGCTTATGGGCAAGTCTTTATGCTTGATCGGAGGCGGATGAAGTGGCAAAAAAGGCTCGGCCTACACCATGACCATGCCACTCGTCAACCCAAAGTGAATATGAGCCACACAGGTTGGTTGAAATGGCGCAGCATGAATGATAGAACCTGGATCCAAGCGTCCCAGGATGCATTGCAGCGAAAACGTTCAACAATGTTCAGTGTGACCAATGTTTCTATCTTGGAAAATGAACTCGCATACTGTATAGAGTGTATTTGACATATCTTGTCTCAGGCTTTGCTTGCAGTCCTACCATATCGCAGAAAATGCAGAAGTGCAGTCAATGCAGCTTTTTACCTAAAATGGTAAAAAATGGTCAAAGCCTCATGCAGTGTATTACCTGCCCCTGGAATAACCTCAATGGAATTATAAGAATAATGCTGATAATAATACAAATTCTGGATGTCTGTTTTCAGCCTTACAAAACCATAACTGTAGAAGTTTAGATTTATACGTAAAGCTAGATATTTGTAAAAATATCTATATTGATATATAACTATCTATTTATATAGCTAGATATATATCTATGCAGTAAGATACATTACATAGATAGATAGACTGTATATAAGCCTGCAAGTCTTGCACTTGAAGCGGCTTTATGATGTCATTAAGGCTCGATGGTGACACGCGCACCCGGAACAAGGACCACAGGTCGTTAGCGGCCATTTTTCCGTCAGTCTCCACTGGAGCTAGAAGTGAGCAAACACGTACTCCTTTAGACGCTGCTGGAGCCAGATCATTTGTCTCTGTGATGGACAACGTTTGAAATTCGCCCTTAAGCGGGAGACGGCAGCCAGCAACAGTCAAATTGATCGCTGCTTATCACTTCTTTTGAGGTAGGTACAGTTATTTCAGATAGGGGAATGGGTAGGTTAAGTTACTCTAGGGTGGGGAATGCTTATGGGCAAGTCTTTATGCTTGATCGGAGGCGGATGAAGTGGCAAAAAAGGCTCGGCCTACACCATGACCATGCCACTCGTCAACCCAAAGTGAATATGAGCCACACAGGTTGGTTGAAATGGCGCAGCATGAATGATAGAACCTGGATCCAAGCGTCCCAGGATGCATTGCAGCGAAAACGTTCAACAATGTTCAGTGTGACCAATGTTTCTATCTTGGAAAATGAACTCGCATACTGTATAGAGTGTATTTGACATATCTTGTCTCAGGCTTTGCTTGCAGTCCTACCATATCGCAGAAAATGCAGAAGTGCAGTCAATGCAGCTTTTTACCTAAAATGGTAAAAAATGGTCAAAGCCTCATGCAGTGTATTACCTGCCCCTGGAATAACCTCAATGGAATTATAAGAATAATGCTGATAATAATACAAATTCTGGATGTCTGTTTTCAGCCTTACAAAACCATAACTGTAGAAGTTTAGATTTATACGTAAAGCTAGATATTTGTAAAAATATCTATATTGATATATAACTATCTATTTATATAGCTAGATATATATCTATGCAGTAAGATACATTACATAGATAGATAGATAGACTGTATATAAGCCTGCAAGTCTTGCACTTGAAGCGGCTTTATGATGTCATTAAGGCTCGATGGTGACACGCGCACCCGGAACAAGGACCACAGGTCGTTAGCGGCCATTTTTCCGTCAGTCTCCACTGGAGCTAGAAGTGAGCAAACACGTACTCCTTTAGACGCTGCTGGAGCCAGATCATTTGTCTCTGTGATGGACAACGTTTGAAATTCGCCCTTAAGCGGGAGACGGCAGCCAGCAACAGTCAAATTGATCGCTGCTTATCACTTCTTTTGAGGTAGGTACAGTTATTTCAGATAGGGGAATGGGTAGGTTAAGTTATTCTAGGGTGGGGAATGCTTATGGGCAAGTCTTTATGCTTGATCGGAGGCGGATGAAGTGGCAAAAAAGGCTCGGCCTACACCATGACCATGCCACTCGTCAACCCAAAGTGAATATGAGCCACACAGGTTGGTTGAAATGGCGCAGCATGAATGATAGAACCTGGATCCAAGCGTCCCAGGATGCATTGCAGCGAAAACGTTCAACAATGTTCAGTGTGACCAATGTTTCTATCTTGGAAAATGAACTCGCATACTGTATAGAGTGTATTTGACATATCTTGTCTCAGGCTTTGCTTGCAGTCCTACCATATCGCAGAAAATGCAGAAGTGCAGTCAATGCAGCTTTTTACCTAAAATGGTAAAAAATGGTCAAAGCCTCATGCAGTGTATTACCTGCCCCTGGAATAACCTCAATGGAATTATAAGAATAATGCTGATAATAATACAAATTCTGGATGTCTGTTTTCAGCCTTACAAAACCATAACTGTAGAAGTTTAGATTTATACGTAAAGCTAGATATTTGTAAAAATATCTATATTGATATATAACTATCTATTTATATAGCTAGATATATATCTATGCAGTAAGATACATTACATAGATAGATAGACTGTATATAAGCCTGCAAGTCTTGCACTTGAAGCGGCTTTATGATGTCATTAAGGCTCGATGGTGACACGCGCACCCGGAACAAGGACCACAGGTCGTTAGCGGCCATTTTTCCGTCAGTCTCCACTGGAGCTAGAAGTGAGCAAACACGTACTCCTTTAGACGCTGCTGGAGCCAGATCATTTGTCTCTGTGATGGACAACGTTTGAAATTCGCCCTTAAGCGGGAGACGGCAGCCAGCAACAGTCAAATTGATCGCTGCTTATCACTTCTTTTGAGGTAGGTACAGTTATTTCAGATAGGGGAATGGGTAGGTTAAGTTACTCTAGGGTGGGGAATGCTTATGGGCAAGTCTTTATGCTTGATCGGAGGCGGATGAAGTGGCAAAAAAGGCTCGGCCTACACCATGACCATGCCACTCGTCAACCCAAAGTGAATATGAGCCACACAGGTTGGTTGAAATGGCGCAGCATGAATGATAGAACCTGGATCCAAGCGTCCCAGGATGCATTGCAGCGAAAACGTTCAACAATGTTCAGTGTGACCAATGTTTCTATCTTGGAAAATGAACTCGCATACTGTATAGAGTGTATTTGACATATCTTGTCTCAGGCTTTGCTTGCAGTCCTACCATATCGCAGAAAATGCAGAAGTGCAGTCAATGCAGCTTTTTACCTAAAATGGTAAAAATTGGTCAAAGCCTCATGCAGTTTATTACCTGCCCCTGGAATAACCTCAATGGCAATTATAAGAATAATGCTGATAATAATACAAATTCTGGATGTCTGTTTTCAGCCTTACAAAACCATAACTGTAGAAGTTTAGATTTATACGTAAAGCTAGATATTTGTAGAAATGTCTATATTGATATATAACTATCTATTTATATAGCTAGATATATATCTATGCAGTAAGATACATTACATAGATAGATAGATAGATAGATAGACTGTATATAAGCCTGCAAGTCTTGCACTTGAAGCGGCTTTATGATGTCATTAAGGCTCGATGGTGACACGCGCACCCGGAACAAGGACCACAGGTTGTTAGCAGCCATTTTTCCGTCAGTCTCCACTGGAGCTAGAAGTGAGCAAACAGGTACTCCTTTAGACGCTGCTGGAGCCAGATCATTTGTCTCTGTGATGGACAACGTTTGAAATTCGCCCTTAAGCGGGAGACGGCAGCCAGCAACAGTCAAATTGATCGCTGCTTATCACTTCTTTTGAGGTAGGTACAGTTATTTCAGATAGGGGAATGGGTAGGTGAAGTTATTCTAGGGTGGGGAATGCTTATGGGCAAGTCTTTATGCTTGATCGGAGGCGGATGAAGTGGCAAAAAAGGCTCGGCCTACACCATGACCATGCCACTCGTCAACCCAAAGTGAATATGAGCCACACAGGTTGGTTGAAATGGCGCAGCATGAATGATAGAACCTGGATCCAAGCGTCCCAGGATGCATTGCAGCGAAAACGTTCAACAATGTTCAGTGTGACCAATGTTTCTATCTTGGAAAATGAACTCGCATACTGTATAGAGTGTATTTGACATATCTTGTCTCAGGCTTTGCTTGCAGTCCTACCATATCGCAGAAAATGCAGAAGTGCAGTCAATGCAGCTTTTTACCTAAAATGGTAAAAAATGGTCAAAGCCTCATGCAGTGTATTACCTGCCCCTGGAATAACCTCAATGGAATTATAAGAATAATGCTGATAATAATACAAATTCTGGATGTCTGTTTTCAGCCTTACAAAACCATAACTGTAGAAGTTTAGATTTATACGTAAAGCTAGATATTTGTAAAAATATCTATATTGATATATAACTATCTATTTATATAGCTAGATATATATCTATGCAGTAAGATACATTACATAGATAGATAGACTGTATATAAGCCTGCAAGTCTTGCACTTGAAGCGGCTTTATGATGTCATTAAGGCTCGATGGTGACACGCGCACCCGGAACAAGGACCACAGGTCGTTAGCGGCCATTTTTCCGTCAGTCTCCACTGGAGCTAGAAGTGAGCAAACACGTACTCCTTTAGACGCTGCTGGAGCCAGATCATTTGTCTCTGTGATGGACAACGTTTGAAATTCGCCCTTAAGCGGGAGACGGCAGCCAGCAACAGTCAAATTGATCGCTGCTTATCACTTCTTTTGAGGTAGGTACAGTTATTTCAGATAGGGGAATGGGTAGGTTAAGTTACTCTAGGGTGGGGAATGCTTATGGGCAAGTCTTTATGCTTGATCGGAGGCGGATGAAGTGGCAAAAAAGGCTCGGCCTACACCATGACCATGCCACTCGTCAACCCAAAGTGAATATGAGCCACACAGGTTGGTTGAAATGGCGCAGCATGAATGATAGAACCTGGATCCAAGCGTCCCAGGATGCATTGCAGCGAAAACGTTCAACAATGTTCAGTGTGACCAATGTTTCTATCTTGGAAAATGAACTCGCATACTGTATAGAGTGTATTTGACATATCTTGTCTCAGGCTTTGCTTGCAGTCCTACCATATCGCAGAAAATGCAGAAGTGCAGTCAATGCAGCTTTTTACCTAAAATGGTAAAAAATGGTCAAAGCCTCATGCAGTGTATTACCTGCCCCTGGAATAACCTCAATGGAATTATAAGAATAATGCTGATAATAATACAAATTCTGGATGTCTGTTTTCAGCCTTACAAAACCATAACTGTAGAAGTTTAGATTTATACGTAAAGCTAGATATTTGTAAAAATATCTATATTGATATATAACTATCTATTTATATAGCTAGATATATATCTATGCAGTAAGATACATTACATAGATAGATAGATAGACTGTATATAAGCCTGCAAGTCTTGCACTTGAAGCGGCTTTATGATGTCATTAAGGCTCGATGGTGACACGCGCACCCGGAACAAGGACCACAGGTCGTTAGCGGCCATTTTTCCGTCAGTCTCCACTGGAGCTAGAAGTGAGCAAACACGTACTCCTTTAGACGCTGCTGGAGCCAGATCATTTGTCTCTGTGATGGACAACGTTTGAAATTCGCCCTTAAGCGGGAGACGGCAGCCAGCAACAGTCAAATTGATCGCTGCTTATCACTTCTTTTGAGGTAGGTACAGTTATTTCAGATAGGGGAATGGGTAGGTTAAGTTATTCTAGGGTGGGGAATGCTTATGGGCAAGTCTTTATGCTTGATCGGAGGCGGATGAAGTGGCAAAAAAGGCTCGGCCTACACCATGACCATGCCACTCGTCAACCCAAAGTGAATATGAGCCACACAGGTTGGTTGAAATGGCGCAGCATGAATGATAGAACCTGGATCCAAGCGTCCCAGGATGCATTGCAGCGAAAACGTTCAACAATGTTCAGTGTGACCAATGTTTCTATCTTGGAAAATGAACTCGCATACTGTATAGAGTGTATTTGACATATCTTGTCTCAGGCTTTGCTTGCAGTCCTACCATATCGCAGAAAATGCAGAAGTGCAGTCAATGCAGCTTTTTACCTAAAATGGTAAAAATTGGTCAAAGCCTCATGCAGTTTATTACCTGCCCCTGGAATAACCTCAATGGCAATTATAAGAATAATGCTGATAATAATACAAATTCTGGATGTCTGTTTTCAGCCTTACAAAACCATAACTGTAGAAGTTTAGATTTATACGTAAAGCTAGATATTTGTAGAAATGTCTATATTGATATATAACTATCTATTTATATAGCTAGATATATATCTATGCAGTAAGATACATTACATAGATAGATAGATAGACTGTATATAAGCCTGCAAGTCTTGCACTTGAAGCGGTTTTATGATGTCATTAAAGGGGTTGTTCCGCGCCGAAACTGTTTTTTTTTTCCTTCAATAGGCCCCCCGGTTCGGCGCGAGACAAACCCAATGCATGTGTTAAAAAAAAAAAAGTTTAGTACTTACCCGAATCCCCGCGCTGCGGTGACTTCTTCCTTACCTTAGCAAGATGGCCGCCGGGATCTTCACCCACGATGCACCGCGGGTCTTCTCCCATGGTGCACCGTGGGCTCTGTGCGGTCCATTGCCGATTCCAGCCTCCTGATTGGCTGGAATCGGCACACGTGACGGGGCGGAGCTACGAGGACCAGCTCTCCGGCACGAGCGGCCCCATTCACCAGTGAGAAGACCGGACAGCGCAAGCGCGTCTAATCGGGTGATTAGATGCTGAAATTAGACGGCACCATGGAGACGAGGACACTAGCAATGGAACAGGTAAGTGAATAACTTCTGTATGGCTCATAATTAATGCACGATGTACATTACAAAGTGCATTAATATGGCCATACAGAAGTGTATAACCCCACTTGCTTTCGCGGGACAACCCCTTTAAGGCTCGATGGTGACACGCGCACCCGGAACAAGGACCACAGGTCGTTAGCGGCCATTTTTCCGTCAGTCTCCACTGGAGCTAGAAGTGAGCAAACAGGTACTCCTTTAGTCGCTGCTGGAGCCAGATCATTTGTCTCTGTGATGGACAACGTTTGAAATTCGCCCTTAAGCGGGAGACGGCAGCCCACAACAGTCAAATTGATCGCTGCTTATCACTTCTTTTGAGGTAGGTACAGTTATTTCAGATAGGGGAATGGGTAGGTGAAGTTATTCTAGGGTGGGGAATGCTTATGGGCAAGTCTTTATGCTTGATCGGAGGCGGATGAAGTGGCAAAAAAGGCTCGGCCTACACCATGACCATGCCACTCGTCAACCCAAAGTGAATATGAGCCACACAGGTTGGTTGAAATGGCGCAGCATGAATGATAGAACCTGGATCCAAGCGTCCCAGGATGCATTGCAGCGAAAACGTTCAACAATGTTCAGTGTGACCAATGTTTCTATCTTGGAAAATGAACTCGCATACTGTATAGAGTGTATTTGACATATCTTGTCTCAGGCTTTGCTTGCAGTCCTACCATATCGCAGAAAATGCAGAAGTGCAGTCAATGCAGCTTTTTACCTAAAATGGTAAAAAATGGTCAAAGCCTCATGCAGTGTATTACCTGCCCCTGGAATAACCTCAATGGAATTATAAGAATAATGCTGATAATAATACAAATTCTGGATGTCTGTTTTCAGCCTTACAAAACCATAACTGTAGAAGTTTAGATTTATACGTAAAGCTAGATATTTGTAAAAATATCTATATTGATATATAACTATCTATTTATATAGCTAGATATATATCTATGCAGTAAGATACATTACATAGATAGATAGACTGTATATAAGCCTGCAAGTCTTGCACTTGAAGCGGCTTTATGATGTCATTAAGGCTCGATGGTGACACGCGCACCCGGAACAAGGACCACAGGTCGTTAGCGGCCATTTTTCCGTCAGTCTCCACTGGAGCTAGAAGTGAGCAAACACGTACTCCTTTAGACGCTGCTGGAGCCAGATCATTTGTCTCTGTGATGGACAACGTTTGAAATTCGCCCTTAAGCGGGAGACGGCAGCCAGCAACAGTCAAATTGATCGCTGCTTATCACTTCTTTTGAGGTAGGTACAGTTATTTCAGATAGGGGAATGGGTAGGTTAAGTTACTCTAGGGTGGGGAATGCTTATGGGCAAGTCTTTATGCTTGATCGGAGGCGGATGAAGTGGCAAAAAAGGCTCGGCCTACACCATGACCATGCCACTCGTCAACCCAAAGTGAATATGAGCCACACAGGTTGGTTGAAATGGCGCAGCATGAATGATAGAACCTGGATCCAAGCGTCCCAGGATGCATTGCAGCGAAAACGTTCAACAATGTTCAGTGTGACCAATGTTTCTATCTTGGAAAATGAACTCGCATACTGTATAGAGTGTATTTGACATATCTTGTCTCAGGCTTTGCTTGCAGTCCTACCATATCGCAGAAAATGCAGAAGTGCAGTCAATGCAGCTTTTTACCTAAAATGGTAAAAAATGGTCAAAGCCTCATGCAGTGTATTACCTGCCCCTGGAATAACCTCAATGGAATTATAAGAATAATGCTGATAATAATACAAATTCTGGATGTCTGTTTTCAGCCTTACAAAACCATAACTGTAGAAGTTTAGATTTATACGTAAAGCTAGATATTTGTAAAAATATCTATATTGATATATAACTATCTATTTATATAGCTAGATATATATCTATGCAGTAAGATACATTACATAGATAGATAGATAGACTGTATATAAGCCTGCAAGTCTTGCACTTGAAGCGGCTTTATGATGTCATTAAGGCTCGATGGTGACACGCGCACCCGGAACAAGGACCACAGGTCGTTAGCGGCCATTTTTCCGTCAGTCTCCACTGGAGCTAGAAGTGAGCAAACACGTACTCCTTTAGACGCTGCTGGAGCCAGATCATTTGTCTCTGTGATGGACAACGTTTGAAATTCGCCCTTAAGCGGGAGACGGCAGCCAGCAACAGTCAAATTGATCGCTGCTTATCACTTCTTTTGAGGTAGGTACAGTTATTTCAGATAGGGGAATGGGTAGGTTAAGTTATTCTAGGGTGGGGAATGCTTATGGGCAAGTCTTTATGCTTGATCGGAGGCGGATGAAGTGGCAAAAAAGGCTCGGCCTACACCATGACCATGCCACTCGTCAACCCAAAGTGAATATGAGCCACACAGGTTGGTTGAAATGGCGCAGCATGAATGATAGAACCTGGATCCAAGCGTCCCAGGATGCATTGCAGCGAAAACGTTCAACAATGTTCAGTGTGACCAATGTTTCTATCTTGGAAAATGAACTCGCATACTGTATAGAGTGTATTTGACATATCTTGTCTCAGGCTTTGCTTGCAGTCCTACCATATCGCAGAAAATGCAGAAGTGCAGTCAATGCAGCTTTTTACCTAAAATGGTAAAAATTGGTCAAAGCCTCATGCAGTTTATTACCTGCCCCTGGAATAACCTCAATGGCAATTATAAGAATAATGCTGATAATAATACAAATTCTGGATGTCTGTTTTCAGCCTTACAAAACCATAACTGTAGAAGTTTAGATTTATACGTAAAGCTAGATATTTGTAGAAATGTCTATATTGATATATAACTATCTATTTATATAGCTAGATATATATCTATGCAGTAAGATACATTACATAGATAGATAGATAGATAGATAGATAGATAGATAGATAGACTGTATATAAGCCTGCAAGTCTTGCACTTGAAGCGGCTTTATGATGTCATTAAGGCTCGATGGTGACACGCGCACCCGGAACAAGGACCACAGGTTGTTAGCAGCCATTTTTCCGTCAGTCTCCACTGGAGCTAGAAGTGAGCAAACAGGTACTCCTTTAGACGCTGCTGGAGCCAGATCATTTGTCTCTGTGATGGACAACGTTTGAAATTCGCCCTTAAGCGGGAGACGGCAGCCAGCAACAGTCAAATTGATCGCTGCTTATCACTTCTTTTGAGGTAGGTACAGTTATTTCAGATAGGGGAATGGGTAGGTTAAGTTATTCTAGGGTGGGGAATGCTTATGGGCAAGTCTTTATGCTTGATCGGAGGCGGATGAAGTGGCAAAAAAGGCTCGGCCTACACCATGACCATGCCACTCGTCAACCCAAAGTGAATATGAGCCACACAGGTTGGTTGAAATGGCGCAGCATGAATGATAGAACCTGGATCCAAGCGTCCCAGGATGCATTGCAGCGAAAACGTTCAACAATGTTCAGTGTGACCAATGTTTCTATCTTGGAAAATGAACTCGCATACTGTATAGAGTGTATTTGACATATCTTGTCTCAGGCTTTGCTTGCAGTCCTACCATATCGCAGAAAATGCAGAAGTGCAGTCAATGCAGCTTTTTACCTAAAATGGTAAAAAATGGTCAAAGCCTCATGCAGTGTATTACCTGCCCCTGGAATAACCTCAATGGAATTATAAGAATAATGCTGATAATAATACAAATTCTGGATGTCTGTTTTCAGCCTTACAAAACCATAACTGTAGAAGTTTAGATTTATACGTAAAGCTAGATATTTGTAAAAATATCTATATTGATATATAACTATCTATTTATATAGCTAGATATATATCTATGCAGTAAGATACATTACATAGATAGATAGACTGTATATAAGCCTGCAAGTCTTGCACTTGAAGCGGCTTTATGATGTCATTAAGGCTCGATGGTGACACGCGCACCCGGAACAAGGACCACAGGTCGTTAGCGGCCATTTTTCCGTCAGTCTCCACTGGAGCTAGAAGTGAGCAAACACGTACTCCTTTAGACGCTGCTGGAGCCAGATCATTTGTCTCTGTGATGGACAACGTTTGAAATTCGCCCTTAAGCGGGAGACGGCAGCCAGCAACAGTCAAATTGATCGCTGCTTATCACTTCTTTTGAGGTAGGTACAGTTATTTCAGATAGGGGAATGGGTAGGTTAAGTTACTCTAGGGTGGGGAATGCTTATGGGCAAGTCTTTATGCTTGATCGGAGGCGGATGAAGTGGCAAAAAAGGCTCGGCCTACACCATGACCATGCCACTCGTCAACCCAAAGTGAATATGAGCCACACAGGTTGGTTGAAATGGCGCAGCATGAATGATAGAACCTGGATCCAAGCGTCCCAGGATGCATTGCAGCGAAAACGTTCAACAATGTTCAGTGTGACCAATGTTTCTATCTTGGAAAATGAACTCGCATACTGTATAGAGTGTATTTGACATATCTTGTCTCAGGCTTTGCTTGCAGTCCTACCATATCGCAGAAAATGCAGAAGTGCAGTCAATGCAGCTTTTTACCTAAAATGGTAAAAATTGGTCAAAGCCTCATGCAGTTTATTACCTGCCCCTGGAATAACCTCAATGGCAATTATAAGAATAATGCTGATAATAATACAAATTCTGGATGTCTGTTTTCAGCCTTACAAAACCATAACTGTAGAAGTTTAGATTTATACGTAAAGCTAGATATTTGTAGAAATGTCTATATTGATATATAACTATCTATTTATATAGCTAGATATATATCTATGCAGTAAGATACATTACATAGATAGATAGATAGATAGATAGATAGATAGATAGATAGATAGATAGATAGACTGTATATAAGCCTGCAAGTCTTGCACTTGAAGCGGCTTTATGATGTCATTAAGGCTCGATGGTGACACGCGCACCCGGAACAAGGACCACAGGTTGTTAGCAGCCATTTTTCCGTCAGTCTCCACTGGAGCTAGAAGTGAGCAAACAGGTACTCCTTTAGACGCTGCTGGAGCCAGATCATTTGTCTCTGTGATGGACAACGTTTGAAATTCGCCCTTAAGCGGGAGACGGCAGCCAGCAACAGTCAAATTGATCGCTGCTTATCACTTCTTTTGAGGTAGGTACAGTTATTTCAGATAGGGGAATGGGTAGGTTAAGTTATTCTAGGGTGGGGAATGCTTATGGGCAAGTCTTTATGCTTGATCGGAGGCGGATGAAGTGGCAAAAAAGGCTCGGCCTACACCATGACCATGCCACTCGTCAACCCAAAGTGAATATGAGCCACACAGGTTGGTTGAAATGGCGCAGCATGAATGATAGAACCTGGATCCAAGCGTCCCAGGATGCATTGCAGCGAAAACGTTCAACAATGTTCAGTGTGACCAATGTTTCTATCTTGGAAAATGAACTCGCATACTGTATAGAGTGTATTTGACATATCTTGTCTCAGGCTTTGCTTGCAGTCCTACCATATCGCAGAAAATGCAGAAGTGCAGTCAATGCAGCTTTTTACCTAAAATGGTAAAAAATGGTCAAAGCCTCATGCAGTGTATTACCTGCCCCTGGAATAACCTCAATGGAATTATAAGAATAATGCTGATAATAATACAAATTCTGGATGTCTGTTTTCAGCCTTACAAAACCATAACTGTAGAAGTTTAGATTTATACGTAAAGCTAGATATTTGTAAAAATATCTATATTGATATATAACTATCTATTTATATAGCTAGATATATATCTATGCAGTAAGATACATTACATAGATAGATAGACTGTATATAAGCCTGCAAGTCTTGCACTTGAAGCGGCTTTATGATGTCATTAAGGCTCGATGGTGACACGCGCACCCGGAACAAGGACCACAGGTCGTTAGCGGCCATTTTTCCGTCAGTCTCCACTGGAGCTAGAAGTGAGCAAACACGTACTCCTTTAGACGCTGCTGGAGCCAGATCATTTGTCTCTGTGATGGACAACGTTTGAAATTCGCCCTTAAGCGGGAGACGGCAGCCAGCAACAGTCAAATTGATCGCTGCTTATCACTTCTTTTGAGGTAGGTACAGTTATTTCAGATAGGGGAATGGGTAGGTTAAGTTACTCTAGGGTGGGGAATGCTTATGGGCAAGTCTTTATGCTTGATCGGAGGCGGATGAAGTGGCAAAAAAGGCTCGGCCTACACCATGACCATGCCACTCGTCAACCCAAAGTGAATATGAGCCACACAGGTTGGTTGAAATGGCGCAGCATGAATGATAGAACCTGGATCCAAGCGTCCCAGGATGCATTGCAGCGAAAACGTTCAACAATGTTCAGTGTGACCAATGTTTCTATCTTGGAAAATGAACTCGCATACTGTATAGAGTGTATTTGACATATCTTGTCTCAGGCTTTGCTTGCAGTCCTACCATATCGCAGAAAATGCAGAAGTGCAGTCAATGCAGCTTTTTACCTAAAATGGTAAAAAATGGTCAAAGCCTCATGCAGTGTATTACCTGCCCCTGGAATAACCTCAATGGAATTATAAGAATAATGCTGATAATAATACAAATTCTGGATGTCTGTTTTCAGCCTTACAAAACCATAACTGTAGAAGTTTAGATTTATACGTAAAGCTAGATATTTGTAAAAATATCTATATTGATATATAACTATCTATTTATATAGCTAGATATATATCTATGCAGTAAGATACATTACATAGATAGATAGATAGACTGTATATAAGCCTGCAAGTCTTGCACTTGAAGCGGCTTTATGATGTCATTAAGGCTCGATGGTGACACGCGCACCCGGAACAAGGACCACAGGTCGTTAGCGGCCATTTTTCCGTCAGTCTCCACTGGAGCTAGAAGTGAGCAAACACGTACTCCTTTAGACGCTGCTGGAGCCAGATCATTTGTCTCTGTGATGGACAACGTTTGAAATTCGCCCTTAAGCGGGAGACGGCAGCCAGCAACAGTCAAATTGATCGCTGCTTATCACTTCTTTTGAGGTAGGTACAGTTATTTCAGATAGGGGAATGGGTAGGTTAAGTTATTCTAGGGTGGGGAATGCTTATGGGCAAGTCTTTATGCTTGATCGGAGGCGGATGAAGTGGCAAAAAAGGCTCGGCCTACACCATGACCATGCCACTCGTCAACCCAAAGTGAATATGAGCCACACAGGTTGGTTGAAATGGCGCAGCATGAATGATAGAACCTGGATCCAAGCGTCCCAGGATGCATTGCAGCGAAAACGTTCAACAATGTTCAGTGTGACCAATGTTTCTATCTTGGAAAATGAACTCGCATACTGTATAGAGTGTATTTGACATATCTTGTCTCAGGCTTTGCTTGCAGTCCTACCATATCGCAGAAAATGCAGAAGTGCAGTCAATGCAGCTTTTTACCTAAAATGGTAAAAATTGGTCAAAGCCTCATGCAGTTTATTACCTGCCCCTGGAATAACCTCAATGGCAATTATAAGAATAATGCTGATAATAATACAAATTCTGGATGTCTGTTTTCAGCCTTACAAAACCATAACTGTAGAAGTTTAGATTTATACGTAAAGCTAGATATTTGTAGAAATGTCTATATTGATATATAACTATCTATTTATATAGCTAGATATATATCTATGCAGTAAGATACATTACATAGATAGATAGATAGATAGACTGTATATAAGCCTGCAAGTCTTGCACTTGAAGCGGTTTTATGATGTCATTAAAGGGGTTGTTCCGCGCCGAAACTGTTTTTTTTTTCCTTCAATAGGCCCCCCGGTTCGGCGCGAGACAAACCCAATGCATGTGTTAAAAAAAAAAAAGTTTAGTACTTACCCGAATCCCCGCGCTGCGGTGACTTCTTCCTTACCTTAGCAAGATGGCCGCCGGGATCTTCACCCACGATGCACCGCGGGTCTTCTCCCATGGTGCACCGTGGGCTCTGTGCGGTCCATTGCCGATTCCAGCCTCCTGATTGGCTGGAATCGGCACACGTGACGGGGCGGAGCTACGAGGACCAGCTCTCCGGCACGAGCGGCCCCATTCACCAGTGAGAAGACCGGACAGCGCAAGCGCGTCTAATCGGGTGATTAGATGCTGAAATTAGACGGCACCATGGAGACGAGGACACTAGCAATGGAACAGGTAAGTGAATAACTTCTGTATGGCTCATAATTAATGCACGATGTACATTACAAAGTGCATTAATATGGCCATACAGAAGTGTATAACCCCACTTGCTTTCGCGGGACAACCCCTTTAAGGCTCAATGGTGACACGCGCACCCGGAACAAGGACCACAGGTCGTTAGCGGCCATTTTTCCGTCAGTCTCCACTGGAGCTAGAAGTGAGCAAACAGGTACTCCTTTAGTCGCTGCTGGAGCCAGATCATTTGTCTCTGTGATGGACAACGTTTGAAATTCGCCCTTAAGCGGGAGACGGCAGCCCACAACAGTCAAATTGATCGCTGCTTATCACTTCTTTTGAGGTAGGTACAGTTATTTCAGATAGGGGAATGGGTAGGTGAAGTTATTCTAGGGTGGGGAATGCTTATGGGCAAGTCTTTATGCTTGATCGGAGGCGGATGAAGTGGCAAAAAAGGCTCGGCCTACACCATGACCATGCCACTCGTCAACCCAAAGTGAATATGAGCCACACAGGTTGGTTGAAATGGCGCAGCATGAATGATAGAACCTGGATCCAAGCGTCCCAGGATGCATTGCAGCGAAAACGTTCAACAATGTTCAGTGTGACCAATGTTTCTATCTTGGAAAATGAACTCGCATACTGTATAGAGTGTATTTGACATATCTTGTCTCAGGCTTTGCTTGCAGTCCTACCATATCGCAGAAAATGCAGAAGTGCAGTCAATGCAGCTTTTTACCTAAAATGGTAAAAATTGGTCAAAGCCTCATGCAGTTTATTACCTGCCCCTGGAATAACCTCAATGGCAATTATAAGAATAATGCTGATAATAATACAAATTCTGGATGTCTGTTTTCAGCCTTACAAAACCATAACTGTAGAAGTTTAGATTTATACGTAAAGCTAGATATTTGTAGAAATGTCTATATTGATATATAACTATCTATTTATATAGCTAGATATATATCTATGCAGTAAGATACATTACATAGATAGATAGATAGATAGACTGTATATAAGCCTGCAAGTCTTGCACTTGAAGCGGTTTTATGATGTCATTAAAGGGGTTGTTCCGCGCCGAAACTGTTTTTTTTTTCCTTCAATAGGCCCCCCGGTTCGGCGCGAGACAAACCCAATGCATGTGTTAAAAAAAAAAAAGTTTAGTACTTACCCGAATCCCCGCGCTGCGGTGACTTCTTCCTTACCTTAGCAAGATGGCCGCCGGGATCTTCACCCACGATGCACCGCGGGTCTTCTCCCATGGTGCACCGTGGGCTCTGTGCGGTCCATTGCCGATTCCAGCCTCCTGATTGGCTGGAATCGGCACACGTGACGGGGCGGAGCTACGAGGACCAGCTCTCCGGCACGAGCGGCCCCATTCACCAGTGAGAAGACCGGACAGCGCAAGCGCGTCTAATCGGGTGATTAGATGCTGAAATTAGACGGCACCATGGAGACGAGGACACTAGCAATGGAACAGGTAAGTGAATAACTTCTGTATGGCTCATAATTAATGCACGATGTACATTACAAAGTGCATTAATATGGCCATACAGAAGTGTATAACCCCACTTGCTTTCGCGGGACAACCCCTTTAAGGCTCGATGGTGACACGCGCACCCGGAACAAGGACCACAGGTCGTTAGCGGCCATTTTTCCGTCAGTCTCCACTGGAGCTAGAAGTGAGCAAACAGGTACTCCTTTAGTCGCTGCTGGAGCCAGATCATTTGTCTCTGTGATGGACAACGTTTGAAATTCGCCCTTAAGCGGGAGACGGCAGCCCACAACAGTCAAATTGATCGCTGCTTATCACTTCTTTTGAGGTAGGTACAGTTATTTCAGATAGGGGAATGGGTAGGTGAAGTTATTCTAGGGTGGGGAATGCTTATGGGCAAGTCTTTATGCTTGATCGGAGGCGGATGAAGTGGCAAAAAAGGCTCGGCCTACACCATGACCATGCCACTCGTCAACCCAAAGTGAATATGAGCCACACAGGTTGGTTGAAATGGCGCAGCATGAATGATAGAACCTGGATCCAAGCGTCCCAGGATGCATTGCAGCGAAAACGTTCAACAATGTTCAGTGTGACCAATGTTTCTATCTTGGAAAATGAACTCGCATACTGTATAGAGTGTATTTGACATATCTTGTCTCAGGCTTTGCTTGCAGTCCTACCATATCGCAGAAAATGCAGAAGTGCAGTCAATGCAGCTTTTTACCTAAAATGGTAAAAATTGGTCAAAGCCTCATGCAGTTTATTACCTGCCCCTGGAATAACCTCAATGGCAATTATAAGAATAATGCTGATAATAATACAAATTCTGGATGTCTGTTTTCAGCCTTACAAAACCATAACTGTAGAAGTTTAGATTTATACGTAAAGCTAGATATTTGTAGAAATGTCTATATTGATATATAACTATCTATTTATATAGCTAGATATATATCTATGCAGTAAGATACATTACATAGATAGATAGATAGATAGACTGTATATAAGCCTGCAAGTCTTGCACTTGAAGCGGTTTTATGATGTCATTAAAGGGGTTGTTCCGCGCCGAAACTGTTTTTTTTTTCCTTCAATAGGCCCCCCGGTTCGGCGCGAGACAAACCCAATGCATGTGTTAAAAAAAAAAAAGTTTAGTACTTACCCGAATCCCCGCGCTGCGGTGACTTCTTCCTTACCTTAGCAAGATGGCCGCCGGGATCTTCACCCACGATGCACCGCGGGTCTTCTCCCATGGTGCACCGTGGGCTCTGTGCGGTCCATTGCCGATTCCAGCCTCCTGATTGGCTGGAATCGGCACACGTGACGGGGCGGAGCTACGAGGACCAGCTCTCCGGCACGAGCGGCCCCATTCACCAGTGAGAAGACCGGACAGCGCAAGCGCGTCTAATCGGGTGATTAGATGCTGAAATTAGACGGCACCATGGAGACGAGGACACTAGCAATGGAACAGGTAAGTGAATAACTTCTGTATGGCTCATAATTAATGCACGATGTACATTACAAAGTGCATTAATATGGCCATACAGAAGTGTATAACCCCACTTGCTTTCGCGGGACAACCCCTTTAAGGCTCGATGGTGACACGCGCACCCGGAACAAGGACCACAGGTCGTTAGCGGCCATTTTTCCGTCAGTCTCCACTGGAGCTAGAAGTGAGCAAACAGGTACTCCTTTAGTCGCTGCTGGAGCCAGATCATTTGTCTCTGTGATGGACAACGTTTGAAATTCGCCCTTAAGCGGGAGACGGCAGCCCACAACAGTCACATTGATCGCTGCTTATCACTTCTTTTGAGGTAGGTACAGTTATTTCAGATAGGGGAATGGGTAGGTGAAGTTATTCTAGGGTGGGGAATGCTTATGGGCAAGTCTTTATGCTTGATCGGAGGCGGATGAAGTGGCAAAAAAGGCTCGGCCTACACCATGACCATGCCACTCGTCAACCCAAAGTGAATATGAGCCACACAGGTTGGTTGAAATGGCGCAGCATGAATGATAGAACCTGGATCCAAGCGTCCCAGGATGCATTGCAGCGAAAACGTTCAACAATGTTCAGTGTGACCAATGTTTCTATCTTGGAAAATGAACTCGCATACTGTATAGAGTGTATTTGACATATCTTGTCTCAGGCTTTGCTTGCAGTCCTACCATATCGCAGAAAATGCAGAAGTGCAGTCAATGCAGCTTTTTACCTAAAATGGTAAAAATTGGTCAAAGCCTCATGCAGTTTATTACCTGCCCCTGGAATAACCTCAATGGCAATTATAAGAATAATGCTGATAATAATACAAATTCTGGATGTCTGTTTTCAGCCTTACAAAACCATAACTGTAGAAGTTTAGATTTATACGTAAAGCTAGATATTTGTAGAAATGTCTATATTGATATATAACTATCTATTTATATAGCTAGATATATATCTATGCAGTAAGATACATTACATAGATAGATAGATAGATAGATAGATAGATAGATAGATAGATAGATAGACTGTATATAAGCCTGCAAGTCTTGCACTTGAAGCGGCTTTATGATGTCATTAAGGCTCGATGGTGACACGCGCACCCGGAACAAGGACCACAGGTTGTTAGCAGCCATTTTTCCGTCAGTCTCCACTGGAGCTAGAAGTGAGCAAACAGGTACTCCTTTAGACGCTGCTGGAGCCAGATCATTTGTCTCTGTGATGGACAACGTTTGAAATTCGCCCTTAAGCGGGAGACGGCAGCCAGCAACAGTCAAATTGATCGCTGCTTATCACTTCTTTTGAGGTAGGTACAGTTATTTCAGATAGGGGAATGGGTAGGTTAAGTTATTCTAGGGTGGGGAATGCTTATGGGCAAGTCTTTATGCTTGATCGGAGGCGGATGAAGTGGCAAAAAAGGCTCGGCCTACACCATGACCATGCCACTCGTCAACCCAAAGTGAATATGAGCCACACAGGTTGGTTGAAATGGCGCAGCATGAATGATAGAACCTGGATCCAAGCGTCCCAGGATGCATTGCAGCGAAAACGTTCAACAATGTTCAGTGTGACCAATGTTTCTATCTTGGAAAATGAACTCGCATACTGTATAGAGTGTATTTGACATATCTTGTCTCAGGCTTTGCTTGCAGTCCTACCATATCGCAGAAAATGCAGAAGTGCAGTCAATGCAGCTTTTTACCTAAAATGGTAAAAAATGGTCAAAGCCTCATGCAGTGTATTACCTGCCCCTGGAATAACCTCAATGGAATTATAAGAATAATGCTGATAATAATACAAATTCTGGATGTCTGTTTTCAGCCTTACAAAACCATAACTGTAGAAGTTTAGATTTATACGTAAAGCTAGATATTTGTAAAAATATCTATATTGATATATAACTATCTATTTATATAGCTAGATATATATCTATGCAGTAAGATACATTACATAGATAGATAGACTGTATATAAGCCTGCAAGTCTTGCACTTGAAGCGGCTTTATGATGTCATTAAGGCTCGATGGTGACACGCGCACCCGGAACAAGGACCACAGGTCGTTAGCGGCCATTTTTCCGTCAGTCTCCACTGGAGCTAGAAGTGAGCAAACACGTACTCCTTTAGACGCTGCTGGAGCCAGATCATTTGTCTCTGTGATGGACAACGTTTGAAATTCGCCCTTAAGCGGGAGACGGCAGCCAGCAACAGTCAAATTGATCGCTGCTTATCACTTCTTTTGAGGTAGGTACAGTTATTTCAGATAGGGGAATGGGTAGGTTAAGTTATTCTAGGGTGGGGAATGCTTATGGGCAAGTCTTTATGCTTGATCGGAGGCGGATGAAGTGGCAAAAAAGGCTCGGCCTACACCATGACCATGCCACTCGTCAACCCAAAGTGAATATGAGCCACACAGGTTGGTTGAAATGGCGCAGCATGAATGATAGAACCTGGATCCAAGCGTCCCAGGATGCATTGCAGCGAAAACGTTCAACAATGTTCAGTGTGACCAATGTTTCTATCTTGGAAAATGAACTCGCATACTGTATAGAGTGTATTTGACATATCTTGTCTCAGGCTTTGCTTGCAGTCCTACCATATCGCAGAAAATGCAGAAGTGCAGTCAATGCAGCTTTTTACCTAAAATGGTAAAAATTGGTCAAAGCCTCATGCAGTTTATTACCTGCCCCTGGAATAACCTCAATGGCAATTATAAGAATAATGCTGATAATAATACAAATTCTGGATGTCTGTTTTCAGCCTTACAAAACCATAACTGTAGAAGTTTAGATTTATACGTAAAGCTAGATATTTGTACAAATGTCTATATTGATATATAACTATCTATTTATATAGCTAGATATATATCTATGCAGTAAGATACATTACATAGATAGATAGATAGATAGATAGATAGATAGATAGACTGTATATAAGCCTGCAAGTCTTGCACTTGAAGCGGCTTTATGATGTCATTAAGGCTCGATGGTGACACGCGCACCCGGAACAAGGACCACAGGTTGTTAGCAGCCATTTTTCCGTCAGTCTCCACTGGAGCTAGAAGTGAGCAAACAGGTACTCCTTTAGACGCTGCTGGAGCCAGATCATTTGTCTCTGTGATGGACAACGTTTGAAATTCGCCCTTAAGCGGGAGACGGCAGCCAGCAACAGTCAAATTGATCGCTGCTTATCACTTCTTTTGAGGTAGGTACAGTTATTTCAGATAGGGGAATGGGTAGGTTAAGTTATTCTAGGGTGGGGAATGCTTATGGGCAAGTCTTTATGCTTGATCGGAGGCGGATGAAGTGGCAAAAAAGGCTCGGCCTACACCATGACCATGCCACTCGTCAACCCAAAGTGAATATGAGCCACACAGGTTGGTTGAAATGGCGCAGCATGAATGATAGAACCTGGATCCAAGCGTCCCAGGATGCATTGCAGCGAAAACGTTCAACAATGTTCAGTGTGACCAATGTTTCTATCTTGGAAAATGAACTCGCATACTGTATAGAGTGTATTTGACATATCTTGTCTCAGGCTTTGCTTGCAGTCCTACCATATCGCAGAAAATGCAGAAGTGCAGTCAATGCAGCTTTTTACCTAAAATGGTAAAAAATGGTCAAAGCCTCATGCAGTGTATTACCTGCCCCTGGAATAACCTCAATGGAATTATAAGAATAATGCTGATAATAATACAAATTCTGGATGTCTGTTTTCAGCCTTACAAAACCATAACTGTAGAAGTTTAGATTTATACGTAAAGCTAGATATTTGTAAAAATATCTATATTGATATATAACTATCTATTTATATAGCTAGATATATATCTATGCAGTAAGATACATTACATAGATAGATAGACTGTATATAAGCCTGCAAGTCTTGCACTTGAAGCGGCTTTATGATGTCATTAAGGCTCGATGGTGACACGCGCACCCGGAACAAGGACCACAGGTCGTTAGCGGCCATTTTTCCGTCAGTCTCCACTGGAGCTAGAAGTGAGCAAACACGTACTCCTTTAGACGCTGCTGGAGCCAGATCATTTGTCTCTGTGATGGACAACGTTTGAAATTCGCCCTTAAGCGGGAGACGGCAGCCAGCAACAGTCAAATTGATCGCTGCTTATCACTTCTTTTGAGGTAGGTACAGTTATTTCAGATAGGGGAATGGGTAGGTTAAGTTATTCTAGGGTGGGGAATGCTTATGGGCAAGTCTTTATGCTTGATCGGAGGCGGATGAAGTGGCAAAAAAGGCTCGGCCTACACCATGACCATGCCACTCGTCAACCCAAAGTGAATATGAGCCACACAGGTTGGTTGAAATGGCGCAGCATGAATGATAGAACCTGGATCCAAGCGTCCCAGGATGCATTGCAGCGAAAACGTTCAACAATGTTCAGTGTGACCAATGTTTCTATCTTGGAAAATGAACTCGCATACTGTATAGAGTGTATTTGACATATCTTGTCTCAGGCTTTGCTTGCAGTCCTACCATATCGCAGAAAATGCAGAAGTGCAGTCAATGCAGCTTTTTACCTAAAATGGTAAAAAATGGTCAAAGCCTCATGCAGTGTATTACCTGCCCCTGGAATAACCTCAATGGAATTATAAGAATAATGCTGATAATAATACAAATTCTGGATGTCTGTTTTCAGCCTTACAAAACCATAACTGTAGAAGTTTAGATTTATACGTAAAGCTAGATATTTGTAAAAATATCTATATTGATATATAACTATCTATTTATATAGCTAGATATATATCTATGCAGTAAGATACATTACATAGATAGATAGATAGACTGTATATAAGCCTGCAAGTCTTGCACTTGAAGCGGCTTTATGATGTCATTAAGGCTCGATGGTGACACGCGCACCCGGAACAAGGACCACAGGTCGTTAGCGGCCATTTTTCCGTCAGTCTCCACTGGAGCTAGAAGTGAGCAAACACGTACTCCTTTAGACGCTGCTGGAGCCAGATCATTTGTCTCTGTGATGGACAACGTTTGAAATTCGCCCTTAAGCGGGAGACGGCAGCCAGCAACAGTCAAATTGATCGCTGCTTATCACTTCTTTTGAGGTAGGTACAGTTATTTCAGATAGGGGAATGGGTAGGTTAAGTTATTCTAGGGTGGGGAATGCTTATGGGCAAGTCTTTATGCTTGATCGGAGGCGGATGAAGTGGCAAAAAAGGCTCGGCCTACACCATGACCATGCCACTCGTCAACCCAAAGTGAATATGAGCCACACAGGTTGGTTGAAATGGCGCAGCATGAATGATAGAACCTGGATCCAAGCGTCCCAGGATGCATTGCAGCGAAAACGTTCAACAATGTTCAGTGTGACCAATGTTTCTATCTTGGAAAATGAACTCGCATACTGTATAGAGTGTATTTGACATATCTTGTCTCAGGCTTTGCTTGCAGTCCTACCATATCGCAGAAAATGCAGAAGTGCAGTCAATGCAGCTTTTTACCTAAAATGGTAAAAAATGGTCAAAGCCTCATGCAGTGTATTACCTGCCCCTGGAATAACCTCAATGGAATTATAAGAATAATGCTGATAATAATACAAATTCTGGATGTCTGTTTTCAGCCTTACAAAACCATAACTGTAGAAGTTTAGATTTATACGTAAAGCTAGATATTTGTAAAAATATCTATATTGATATATAACTATCTATTTATATAGCTAGATATATATCTATGCAGTAAGATACATTACATAGATAGATAGACTGTATATAAGCCTGCAAGTCTTGCACTTGAAGCGGCTTTATGATGTCATTAAGGCTCGATGGTGACACGCGCACCCGGAACAAGGACCACAGGTCGTTAGCGGCCATTTTTCCGTCAGTCTCCACTGGAGCTAGAAGTGAGCAAACACGTACTCCTTTAGACGCTGCTGGAGCCAGATCATTTGTCTCTGTGATGGACAACGTTTGAAATTCGCCCTTAAGCGGGAGACGGCAGCCAGCAACAGTCAAATTGATCGCTGCTTATCACTTCTTTTGAGGTAGGTACAGTTATTTCAGATAGGGGAATGGGTAGGTTAAGTTACTCTAGGGTGGGGAATGCTTATGGGCAAGTCTTTATGCTTGATCGGAGGCGGATGAAGTGGCAAAAAAGGCTCGGCCTACACCATGACCATGCCACTCGTCAACCCAAAGTGAATATGAGCCACACAGGTTGGTTGAAATGGCGCAGCATGAATGATAGAACCTGGATCCAAGCGTCCCAGGATGCATTGCAGCGAAAACGTTCAACAATGTTCAGTGTGACCAATGTTTCTATCTTGGAAAATGAACTCGCATACTGTATAGAGTGTATTTGACATATCTTGTCTCAGGCTTTGCTTGCAGTCCTACCATATCGCAGAAAATGCAGAAGTGCAGTCAATGCAGCTTTTTACCTAAAATGGTAAAAAATGGTCAAAGCCTCATGCAGTGTATTACCTGCCCCTGGAATAACCTCAATGGAATTATAAGAATAATGCTGATAATAATACAAATTCTGGATGTCTGTTTTCAGCCTTACAAAACCATAACTGTAGAAGTTTAGATTTATACGTAAAGCTAGATATTTGTAAAAATATCTATATTGATATATAACTATCTATTTATATAGCTAGATATATATCTATGCAGTAAGATACATTACATAGATAGATAGACTGTATATAAGCCTGCAAGTCTTGCACTTGAAGCGGCTTTATGATGTCATTAAGGCTCGATGGTGACACGCGCACCCGGAACAAGGACCACAGGTCGTTAGCGGCCATTTTTCCGTCAGTCTCCACTGGAGCTAGAAGTGAGCAAACACGTACTCCTTTAGACGCTGCTGGAGCCAGATCATTTGTCTCTGTGATGGACAACGTTTGAAATTCGCCCTTAAGCGGGAGACGGCAGCCAGCAACAGTCAAATTGATCGCTGCTTATCACTTCTTTTGAGGTAGGTACAGTTATTTCAGATAGGGGAATGGGTAGGTTAAGTTATTCTAGGGTGGGGAATGCTTATGGGCAAGTCTTTATGCTTGATCGGAGGCGGATGAAGTGGCAAAAAAGGCTCGGCCTACACCATGACCATGCCACTCGTCAACCCAAAGTGAATATGAGCCACACAGGTTGGTTGAAATGGCGCAGCATGAATGATAGAACCTGGATCCAAGCGTCCCAGGATGCATTGCAGCGAAAACGTTCAACAATGTTCAGTGTGACCAATGTTTCTATCTTGGAAAATGAACTCGCATACTGTATAGAGTGTATTTGACATATCTTGTCTCAGGCTTTGCTTGCAGTCCTACCATATCGCAGAAAATGCAGAAGTGCAGTCAATGCAGCTTTTTACCTAAAATGGTAAAAATTGGTCAAAGCCTCATGCAGTTTATTACCTGCCCCTGGAATAACCTCAATGGCAATTATAAGAATAATGCTGATAATAATACAAATTCTGGATGTCTGTTTTCAGCCTTACAAAACCATAACTGTAGAAGTTTAGATTTATACGTAAAGCTAGATATTTGTAGAAATGTCTATATTGATATATAACTATCTATTTATATAGCTAGATATATATCTATGCAGTAAGATACATTACATAGATAGATAGATAGATAGATAGATAGATAGATAGATAGATAGATAGACTGTATATAAGCCTGCAAGTCTTGCACTTGAAGCGGCTTTATGATGTCATTAAGGCTCGATGGTGACACGCGCACCCGGAACAAGGACCACAGGTTGTTAGCAGCCATTTTTCCGTCAGTCTCCACTGGAGCTAGAAGTGAGCAAACAGGTACTCCTTTAGACGCTGCTGGAGCCAGATCATTTGTCTCTGTGATGGACAACGTTTGAAATTCGCCCTTAAGCGGGAGACGGCAGCCAGCAACAGTCAAATTGATCGCTGCTTATCACTTCTTTTGAGGTAGGTACAGTTATTTCAGATAGGGGAATGGGTAGGTTAAGTTATTCTAGGGTGGGGAATGCTTATGGGCAAGTCTTTATGCTTGATCGGAGGCGGATGAAGTGGCAAAAAAGGCTCGGCCTACACCATGACCATGCCACTCGTCAACCCAAAGTGAATATGAGCCACACAGGTTGGTTGAAATGGCGCAGCATGAATGATAGAACCTGGATCCAAGCGTCCCAGGATGCATTGCAGCGAAAACGTTCAACAATGTTCAGTGTGACCAATGTTTCTATCTTGGAAAATGAACTCGCATACTGTATAGAGTGTATTTGACATATCTTGTCTCAGGCTTTGCTTGCAGTCCTACCATATCGCAGAAAATGCAGAAGTGCAGTCAATGCAGCTTTTTACCTAAAATGGTAAAAAATGGTCAAAGCCTCATGCAGTGTATTACCTGCCCCTGGAATAACCTCAATGGAATTATAAGAATAATGCTGATAATAATACAAATTCTGGATGTCTGTTTTCAGCCTTACAAAACCATAACTGTAGAAGTTTAGATTTATACGTAAAGCTAGATATTTGTAAAAATATCTATATTGATATATAACTATCTATTTATATAGCTAGATATATATCTATGCAGTAAGATACATTACATAGATAGATAGATAGACTGTATATAAGCCTGCAAGTCTTGCACTTGAAGCGGCTTTATGATGTCATTAAGGCTCGATGGTGACACGCGCACCCGGAACAAGGACCACAGGTCGTTAGCGGCCATTTTTCCGTCAGTCTCCACTGGAGCTAGAAGTGAGCAAACACGTACTCCTTTAGACGCTGCTGGAGCCAGATCATTTGTCTCTGTGATGGACAACGTTTGAAATTCGCCCTTAAGCGGGAGACGGCAGCCAGCAACAGTCAAATTGATCGCTGCTTATCACTTCTTTTGAGGTAGGTACAGTTATTTCAGATAGGGGAATGGGTAGGTTAAGTTATTCTAGGGTGGGGAATGCTTATGGGCAAGTCTTTATGCTTGATCGGAGGCGGATGAAGTGGCAAAAAAGGCTCGGCCTACACCATGACCATGCCACTCGTCAACCCAAAGTGAATATGAGCCACACAGGTTGGTTGAAATGGCGCAGCATGAATGATAGAACCTGGATCCAAGCGTCCCAGGATGCATTGCAGCGAAAACGTTCAACAATGTTCAGTGTGACCAATGTTTCTATCTTGGAAAATGAACTCGCATACTGTATAGAGTGTATTTGACATATCTTGTCTCAGGCTTTGCTTGCAGTCCTACCATATCGCAGAAAATGCAGAAGTGCAGTCAATGCAGCTTTTTACCTAAAATGGTAAAAAATGGTCAAAGCCTCATGCAGTGTATTACCTGCCCCTGGAATAACCTCAATGGAATTATAAGAATAATGCTGATAATAATACAAATTCTGGATGTCTGTTTTCAGCCTTACAAAACCATAACTGTAGAAGTTTAGATTTATACGTAAAGCTAGATATTTGTAAAAATATCTATATTGATATATAACTATCTATTTATATAGCTAGATATATATCTATGCAGTAAGATACATTACATAGATAGATAGACTGTATATAAGCCTGCAAGTCTTGCACTTGAAGCGGCTTTATGATGTCATTAAGGCTCGATGGTGACACGCGCACCCGGAACAAGGACCACAGGTCGTTAGCGGCCATTTTTCCGTCAGTCTCCACTGGAGCTAGAAGTGAGCAAACACGTACTCCTTTAGACGCTGCTGGAGCCAGATCATTTGTCTCTGTGATGGACAACGTTTGAAATTCGCCCTTAAGCGGGAGACGGCAGCCAGCAACAGTCAAATTGATCGCTGCTTATCACTTCTTTTGAGGTAGGTACAGTTATTTCAGATAGGGGAATGGGTAGGTTAAGTTATTCTAGGGTGGGGAATGCTTATGGGCAAGTCTTTATGCTTGATCGGAGGCGGATGAAGTGGCAAAAAAGGCTCGGCCTACACCATGACCATGCCACTCGTCAACCCAAAGTGAATATGAGCCACACAGGTTGGTTGAAATGGCGCAGCATGAATGATAGAACCTGGATCCAAGCGTCCCAGGATGCATTGCAGCGAAAACGTTCAACAATGTTCAGTGTGACCAATGTTTCTATCTTGGAAAATGAACTCGCATACTGTATAGAGTGTATTTGACATATCTTGTCTCAGGCTTTGCTTGCAGTCCTACCATATCGCAGAAAATGCAGAAGTGCAGTCAATGCAGCTTTTTACCTAAAATGGTAAAAATTGGTCAAAGCCTCATGCAGTTTATTACCTGCCCCTGGAATAACCTCAATGGCAATTATAAGAATAATGCTGATAATAATACAAATTCTGGATGTCTGTTTTCAGCCTTACAAAACCATAACTGTAGAAGTTTAGATTTATACGTAAAGCTAGATATTTGTAGAAATGTCTATATTGATATATAACTATCTATTTATATAGCTAGATATATATCTATGCAGTAAGATACATTACATAGATAGATAGATAGATAGATAGATAGATAGATAGATAGATAGATAGATAGACTGTATATAAGCCTGCAAGTCTTGCACTTGAAGCGGCTTTATGATGTCATTAAGGCTCGATGGTGACACGCGCACCCGGAACAAGGACCACAGGTTGTTAGCAGCCATTTTTCCGTCAGTCTCCACTGGAGCTAGAAGTGAGCAAACAGGTACTCCTTTAGACGCTGCTGGAGCCAGATCATTTGTCTCTGTGATGGACAACGTTTGAAATTCGCCCTTAAGCGGGAGACGGCAGCCAGCAACAGTCAAATTGATCGCTGCTTATCACTTCTTTTGAGGTAGGTACAGTTATTTCAGATAGGGGAATGGGTAGGTTAAGTTATTCTAGGGTGGGGAATGCTTATGGGCAAGTCTTTATGCTTGATCGGAGGCGGATGAAGTGGCAAAAAAGGCTCGGCCTACACCATGACCATGCCACTCGTCAACCCAAAGTGAATATGAGCCACACAGGTTGGTTGAAATGGCGCAGCATGAATGATAGAACCTGGATCCAAGCGTCCCAGGATGCATTGCAGCGAAAACGTTCAACAATGTTCAGTGTGACCAATGTTTCTATCTTGGAAAATGAACTCGCATACTGTATAGAGTGTATTTGACATATCTTGTCTCAGGCTTTGCTTGCAGTCCTACCATATCGCAGAAAATGCAGAAGTGCAGTCAATGCAGCTTTTTACCTAAAATGGTAAAAAATGGTCAAAGCCTCATGCAGTGTATTACCTGCCCCTGGAATAACCTCAATGGAATTATAAGAATAATGCTGATAATAATACAAATTCTGGATGTCTGTTTTCAGCCTTACAAAACCATAACTGTAGAAGTTTAGATTTATACGTAAAGCTAGATATTTGTAAAAATATCTATATTGATATATAACTATCTATTTATATAGCTAGATATATATCTATGCAGTAAGATACATTACATAGATAGATAGACTGTATATAAGCCTGCAAGTCTTGCACTTGAAGCGGCTTTATGATGTCATTAAGGCTCGATGGTGACACGCGCACCCGGAACAAGGACCACAGGTCGTTAGCGGCCATTTTTCCGTCAGTCTCCACTGGAGCTAGAAGTGAGCAAACACGTACTCCTTTAGACGCTGCTGGAGCCAGATCATTTGTCTCTGTGATGGACAACGTTTGAAATTCGCCCTTAAGCGGGAGACGGCAGCCAGCAACAGTCAAATTGATCGCTGCTTATCACTTCTTTTGAGGTAGGTACAGTTATTTCAGATAGGGGAATGGGTAGGTTAAGTTATTCTAGGGTGGGGAATGCTTATGGGCAAGTCTTTATGCTTGATCGGAGGCGGATGAAGTGGCAAAAAAGGCTCGGCCTACACCATGACCATGCCACTCGTCAACCCAAAGTGAATATGAGCCACACAGGTTGGTTGAAATGGCGCAGCATGAATGATAGAACCTGGATCCAAGCGTCCCAGGATGCATTGCAGCGAAAACGTTCAACAATGTTCAGTGTGACCAATGTTTCTATCTTGGAAAATGAACTCGCATACTGTATAGAGTGTATTTGACATATCTTGTCTCAGGCTTTGCTTGCAGTCCTACCATATCGCAGAAAATGCAGAAGTGCAGTCAATGCAGCTTTTTACCTAAAATGGTAAAAAATGGTCAAAGCCTCATGCAGTGTATTACCTGCCCCTGGAATAACCTCAATGGAATTATAAGAATAATGCTGATAATAATACAAATTCTGGATGTCTGTTTTCAGCCTTACAAAACCATAACTGTAGAAGTTTAGATTTATACGTAAAGCTAGATATTTGTAAAAATATCTATATTGATATATAACTATCTATTTATATAGCTAGATATATATCTATGCAGTAAGATACATTACATAGATAGATAGATAGACTGTATATAAGCCTGCAAGTCTTGCACTTGAAGCGGCTTTATGATGTCATTAAGGCTCGATGGTGACACGCGCACCCGGAACAAGGACCACAGGTCGTTAGCGGCCATTTTTCCGTCAGTCTCCACTGGAGCTAGAAGTGAGCAAACACGTACTCCTTTAGACGCTGCTGGAGCCAGATCATTTGTCTCTGTGATGGACAACGTTTGAAATTCGCCCTTAAGCGGGAGACGGCAGCCAGCAACAGTCAAATTGATCGCTGCTTATCACTTCTTTTGAGGTAGGTACAGTTATTTCAGATAGGGGAATGGGTAGGTTAAGTTACTCTAGGGTGGGGAATGCTTATGGGCAAGTCTTTATGCTTGATCGGAGGCGGATGAAGTGGCAAAAAAGGCTCGGCCTACACCATGACCATGCCACTCGTCAACCCAAAGTGAATATGAGCCACACAGGTTGGTTGAAATGGCGCAGCATGAATGATAGAACCTGGATCCAAGCGTCCCAGGATGCATTGCAGCGAAAACGTTCAACAATGTTCAGTGTGACCAATGTTTCTATCTTGGAAAATGAACTCGCATACTGTATAGAGTGTATTTGACATATCTTGTCTCAGGCTTTGCTTGCAGTCCTACCATATCGCAGAAAATGCAGAAGTGCAGTCAATGCAGCTTTTTACCTAAAATGGTAAAAATTGGTCAAAGCCTCATGCAGTGTATTACCTGCCCCTGGAATAACCTCAATGGCAATTATAAGAATAATGCTGATAATAATACAAATTCTGGATGTCTGTTTTCAGCCTTACAAAACCATAACTGTAGAAGTTTAGATTTATACGTAAAGCTAGATATTTGTAGAAATGTCTATATTGATATATAACTATCTATTTATATAGCTAGATATATATCTATGCAGTAAGATACATTACATAGATAGATAGATAGATAGACTGTATATAAGCCTGCAAGTCTTGCACTTGAAGCGGTTTTATGATGTCATTAAAGGGGTTGTTCCGCGCCAAAACTGTTTTTTTTTTCCTTCAATAGGCCCCCCGGTTCGTCGCGAGACAAACCCAATGCATGTGTTAAAAAAAAAAAAGTTTAGTACTTACCCGAATCCCCGCGCTGCGGTGACTTCTTCCTTACCTTAGCAAGATGGCCGCCGGGATCTTCACCCACGATGCACCGCGGGTCTTCTCCCATGGTGCACCGTGGGCTCTGTGCGGTCCATTGCCGATTCCAGCCTCCTGATTGGCTGGAATCGGCACACGTGACGGGGCGGAGCTACGAGGACCAGCTCTCCGGCACGAGCGGCCCCATTCACCAGTGAGAAGACCGGACAGCGCAAGCGCGTCTAATCGGGTGATTAGATGCTGAAATTAGACGGCACCATGGAGACGAGGACACTAGCAATGGAACAGGTAAGTGAATAACTTCTGTATGGCTCATAATTAATGCACGATGTACATTACAAAGTGCATTAATATGGCCATACAGAAGTGTATAACCCCACTTGCTTTCGCGGGACAACCCCTTTAAGGCTCGATGGTGACACGCGCACCCGGAACAAGGACCACAGGTCGTTAGCGGCCATTTTTCCGTCAGTCTCCACTGGAGCTAGAAGTGAGCAAACAGGTACTCCTTTAGTCGCTGCTGGAGCCAGATCATTTGTCTCTGTGATGGACAACGTTTGAAATTCGCCCTTAAGCGGGAGACGGCAGCCCACAACAGTCAAATTGATCGCTGCTTATCACTTCTTTTGAGGTAGGTACAGTTATTTCAGATAGGGGAATGGGTAGGTGAAGTTATTCTAGGGTGGGGAATGCTTATGGGCAAGTCTTTATGCTTGATCGGAGGCGGATGAAGTGGCAAAAAAGGCTCGGCCTACACCATGACCATGCCACTCGTCAACCCAAAGTGAATATGAGCCACACAGGTTGGTTGAAATGGCGCAGCATGAATGATAGAACCTGGATCCAAGCGTCCCAGGATGCATTGCAGCGAAAACGTTCAACAATGTTCAGTGTGACCAATGTTTCTATCTTGGAAAATGAACTCGCATACTGTATAGAGTGTATTTGACATATCTTGTCTCAGGCTTTGCTTGCAGTCCTACCATATCGCAGAAAATGCAGAAGTGCAGTCAATGCAGCTTTTTACCTAAAATGGTAAAAAATGGTCAAAGCCTCATGCAGTGTATTACCTGCCCCTGGAATAACCTCAATGGAATTATAAGAATAATGCTGATAATAATACAAATTCTGGATGTCTGTTTTCAGCCTTACAAAACCATAACTGTAGAAGTTTAGATTTATACGTAAAGCTAGATATTTGTAAAAATATCTATATTGATATATAACTATCTATTTATATAGCTAGATATATATCTATGCAGTAAGATACATTACATAGATAGATAGACTGTATATAAGCCTGCAAGTCTTGCACTTGAAGCGGCTTTATGATGTCATTAAGGCTCGATGGTGACACGCGCACCCGGAACAAGGACCACAGGTCGTTAGCGGCCATTTTTCCGTCAGTCTCCACTGGAGCTAGAAGTGAGCAAACACGTACTCCTTTAGACGCTGCTGGAGCCAGATCATTTGTCTCTGTGATGGACAACGTTTGAAATTCGCCCTTAAGCGGGAGACGGCAGCCAGCAACAGTCAAATTGATCGCTGCTTATCACTTCTTTTGAGGTAGGTACAGTTATTTCAGATAGGGGAATGGGTAGGTTAAGTTACTCTAGGGTGGGGAATGCTTATGGGCAAGTCTTTATGCTTGATCGGAGGCGGATGAAGTGGCAAAAAAGGCTCGGCCTACACCATGACCATGCCACTCGTCAACCCAAAGTGAATATGAGCCACACAGGTTGGTTGAAATGGCGCAGCATGAATGATAGAACCTGGATCCAAGCGTCCCAGGATGCATTGCAGCGAAAACGTTCAACAATGTTCAGTGTGACCAATGTTTCTATCTTGGAAAATGAACTCGCATACTGTATAGAGTGTATTTGACATATCTTGTCTCAGGCTTTGCTTGCAGTCCTACCATATCGCAGAAAATGCAGAAGTGCAGTCAATGCAGCTTTTTACCTAAAATGGTAAAAATTGGTCAAAGCCTCATGCAGTTTATTACCTGCCCCTGGAATAACCTCAATGGCAATTATAAGAATAATGCTGATAATAATACAAATTCTGGATGTCTGTTTTCAGCCTTACAAAACCATAACTGTAGAAGTTTAGATTTATACGTAAAGCTAGATATTTGTAGAAATGTCTATATTGATATATAACTATCTATTTATATAGCTAGATATATATCTATGCAGTAAGATACATTACATAGATAGATAGATAGATAGATAGATAGATAGATAGATAGATAGATAGATAGATAGATAGACTGTATATAAGCCTGCAAGTCTTGCACTTGAAGCGGCTTTATGATGTCATTAAGGCTCGATGGTGACACGCGCACCCGGAACAAGGACCACAGGTTGTTAGCAGCCATTTTTCCGTCAGTCTCCACTGGAGCTAGAAGTGAGCAAACAGGTACTCCTTTAGACGCTGCTGGAGCCAGATCATTTGTCTCTGTGATGGACAACGTTTGAAATTCGCCCTTAAGCGGGAGACGGCAGCCAGCAACAGTCAAATTGATCGCTGCTTATCACTTCTTTTGAGGTAGGTACAGTTATTTCAGATAGGGGAATGGGTAGGTTAAGTTATTCTAGGGTGGGGAATGCTTATGGGCAAGTCTTTATGCTTGATCGGAGGCGGATGAAGTGGCAAAAAAGGCTCGGCCTACACCATGACCATGCCACTCGTCAACCCAAAGTGAATATGAGCCACACAGGTTGGTTGAAATGGCGCAGCATGAATGATAGAACCTGGATCCAAGCGTCCCAGGATGCATTGCAGCGAAAACGTTCAACAATGTTCAGTGTGACCAATGTTTCTATCTTGGAAAATGAACTCGCATACTGTATAGAGTGTATTTGACATATCTTGTCTCAGGCTTTGCTTGCAGTCCTACCATATCGCAGAAAATGCAGAAGTGCAGTCAATGCAGCTTTTTACCTAAAATGGTAAAAAATGGTCAAAGCCTCATGCAGTGTATTACCTGCCCCTGGAATAACCTCAATGGAATTATAAGAATAATGCTGATAATAATACAAATTCTGGATGTCTGTTTTCAGCCTTACAAAACCATAACTGTAGAAGTTTAGATTTATACGTAAAGCTAGATATTTGTAAAAATATCTATATTGATATATAACTATCTATTTATATAGCTAGATATATATCTATGCAGTAAGATACATTACATAGATAGATAGACTGTATATAAGCCTGCAAGTCTTGCACTTGAAGCGGCTTTATGATGTCATTAAGGCTCGATGGTGACACGCGCACCCGGAACAAGGACCACAGGTCGTTAGCGGCCATTTTTCCGTCAGTCTCCACTGGAGCTAGAAGTGAGCAAACACGTACTCCTTTAGACGCTGCTGGAGCCAGATCATTTGTCTCTGTGATGGACAACGTTTGAAATTCGCCCTTAAGCGGGAGACGGCAGCCAGCAACAGTCAAATTGATCGCTGCTTATCACTTCTTTTGAGGTAGGTACAGTTATTTCAGATAGGGGAATGGGTAGGTTAAGTTATTCTAGGGTGGGGAATGCTTATGGGCAAGTCTTTATGCTTGATCGGAGGCGGATGAAGTGGCAAAAAAGGCTCGGCCTACACCATGACCATGCCACTCGTCAACCCAAAGTGAATATGAGCCACACAGGTTGGTTGAAATGGCGCAGCATGAATGATAGAACCTGGATCCAAGCGTCCCAGGATGCATTGCAGCGAAAACGTTCAACAATGTTCAGTGTGACCAATGTTTCTATCTTGGAAAATGAACTCGCATACTGTATAGAGTGTATTTGACATATCTTGTCTCAGGCTTTGCTTGCAGTCCTACCATATCGCAGAAAATGCAGAAGTGCAGTCAATGCAGCTTTTTACCTAAAATGGTAAAAAATGGTCAAAGCCTCATGCAGTGTATTACCTGCCCCTGGAATAACCTCAATGGAATTATAAGAATAATGCTGATAATAATACAAATTCTGGATGTCTGTTTTCAGCCTTACAAAACCATAACTGTAGAAGTTTAGATTTATACGTAAAGCTAGATATTTGTAAAAATATCTATATTGATATATAACTATCTATTTATATAGCTAGATATATATCTATGCAGTAAGATACATTACATAGATAGATAGATAGACTGTATATAAGCCTGCAAGTCTTGCACTTGAAGCGGCTTTATGATGTCATTAAGGCTCGATGGTGACACGCGCACCCGGAACAAGGACCACAGGTCGTTAGCGGCCATTTTTCCGTCAGTCTCCACTGGAGCTAGAAGTGAGCAAACACGTACTCCTTTAGACGCTGCTGGAGCCAGATCATTTGTCTCTGTGATGGACAACGTTTGAAATTCGCCCTTAAGCGGGAGACGGCAGCCAGCAACAGTCAAATTGATCGCTGCTTATCACTTCTTTTGAGGTAGGTACAGTTATTTCAGATAGGGGAATGGGTAGGTTAAGTTACTCTAGGGTGGGGAATGCTTATGGGCAAGTCTTTATGCTTGATCGGAGGCGGATGAAGTGGCAAAAAAGGCTCGGCCTACACCATGACCATGCCACTCGTCAACCCAAAGTGAATATGAGCCACACAGGTTGGTTGAAATGGCGCAGCATGAATGATAGAACCTGGATCCAAGCGTCCCAGGATGCATTGCAGCGAAAACGTTCAACAATGTTCAGTGTGACCAATGTTTCTATCTTGGAAAATGAACTCGCATACTGTATAGAGTGTATTTGACATATCTTGTCTCAGGCTTTGCTTGCAGTCCTACCATATCGCAGAAAATGCAGAAGTGCAGTCAATGCAGCTTTTTACCTAAAATGGTAAAAATTGGTCAAAGCCTCATGCAGTTTATTACCTGCCCCTGGAATAACCTCAATGGCAATTATAAGAATAATGCTGATAATAATACAAATTCTGGATGTCTGTTTTCAGCCTTACAAAACCATAACTGTAGAAGTTTAGATTTATACGTAAAGCTAGATATTTGTAGAAATGTCTATATTGATATATAACTATCTATTTATATAGCTAGATATATATCTATGCAGTAAGATACATTACATAGATAGATAGATAGATAGACTGTATATAAGCCTGCAAGTCTTGCACTTGAAGCGGTTTTATGATGTCATTAAAGGGGTTGTTCCGCGCCAAAACTGTTTTTTTTTTCCTTCAATAGGCCCCCCGGTTCGTCGCGAGACAAACCCAATGCATGTGTTAAAAAAAAAAAAGTTTAGTACTTACCCGAATCCCCGCGCTGCGGTGACTTCTTCCTTACCTTAGCAAGATGGCCGCCGGGATCTTCACCCACGATGCACCGCGGGTCTTCTCCCATGGTGCACCGTGGGCTCTGTGCGGTCCATTGCCGATTCCAGCCTCCTGATTGGCTGGAATCGGCACACGTGACGGGGCGGAGCTACGAGGACCAGCTCTCCGGCACGAGCGGCCCCATTCACCAGTGAGAAGACCGGACAGCGCAAGCGCGTCTAATCGGGTGATTAGATGCTGAAATTAGACGGCACCATGGAGACGAGGACACTAGCAATGGAACAGGTAAGTGAATAACTTCTGTATGGCTCATAATTAATGCACGATGTACATTACAAAGTGCATTAATATGGCCATACAGAAGTGTATAACCCCACTTGCTTTCGCGGGACAACCCCTTTAAGGCTCGATGGTGACACGCGCACCCGGAACAAGGACCACAGGTCGTTAGCGGCCATTTTTCCGTCAGTCTCCACTGGAGCTAGAAGTGAGCAAACAGGTACTCCTTTAGTCGCTGCTGGAGCCAGATCATTTGTCTCTGTGATGGACAACGTTTGAAATTCGCCCTTAAGCGGGAGACGGCAGCCCACAACAGTCAAATTGATCGCTGCTTATCACTTCTTTTGAGGTAGGTACAGTTATTTCAGATAGGGGAATGGGTAGGTGAAGTTATTCTAGGGTGGGGAATGCTTATGGGCAAGTCTTTATGCTTGATCGGAGGCGGATGAAGTGGCAAAAAAGGCTCGGCCTACACCATGACCATGCCACTCGTCAACCCAAAGTGAATATGAGCCACACAGGTTGGTTGAAATGGCGCAGCATGAATGATAGAACCTGGATCCAAGCGTCCCAGGATGCATTGCAGCGAAAACGTTCAACAATGTTCAGTGTGACCAATGTTTCTATCTTGGAAAATGAACTCGCATACTGTATAGAGTGTATTTGACATATCTTGTCTCAGGCTTTGCTTGCAGTCCTACCATATCGCAGAAAATGCAGAAGTGCAGTCAATGCAGCTTTTTACCTAAAATGGTAAAAAATGGTCAAAGCCTCATGCAGTGTATTACCTGCCCCTGGAATAACCTCAATGGAATTATAAGAATAATGCTGATAATAATACAAATTCTGGATGTCTGTTTTCAGCCTTACAAAACCATAACTGTAGAAGTTTAGATTTATACGTAAAGCTAGATATTTGTAAAAATATCTATATTGATATATAACTATCTATTTATATAGCTAGATATATATCTATGCAGTAAGATACATTACATAGATAGATAGATAGACTGTATATAAGCCTGCAAGTCTTGCACTTGAAGCGGCTTTATGATGTCATTAAGGCTCGATGGTGACACGCGCACCCGGAACAAGGACCACAGGTCGTTAGCGGCCATTTTTCCGTCAGTCTCCACTGGAGCTAGAAGTGAGCAAACACGTACTCCTTTAGACGCTGCTGGAGCCAGATCATTTGTCTCTGTGATGGACAACGTTTGAAATTCGCCCTTAAGCGGGAGACGGCAGCCAGCAACAGTCAAATTGATCGCTGCTTATCACTTCTTTTGAGGTAGGTACAGTTATTTCAGATAGGGGAATGGGTAGGTTAAGTTACTCTAGGGTGGGGAATGCTTATGGGCAAGTCTTTATGCTTGATCGGAGGCGGATGAAGTGGCAAAAAAGGCTCGGCCTACACCATGACCATGCCACTCGTCAACCCAAAGTGAATATGAGCCACACAGGTTGGTTGAAATGGCGCAGCATGAATGATAGAACCTGGATCCAAGCGTCCCAGGATGCATTGCAGCGAAAACGTTCAACAATGTTCAGTGTGACCAATGTTTCTATCTTGGAAAATGAACTCGCATACTGTATAGAGTGTATTTGACATATCTTGTCTCAGGCTTTGCTTGCAGTCCTACCATATCGCAGAAAATGCAGAAGTGCAGTCAATGCAGCTTTTTACCTAAAATGGTAAAAAATGGTCAAAGCCTCATGCAGTGTATTACCTGCCCCTGGAATAACCTCAATGGAATTATAAGAATAATGCTGATAATAATACAAATTCTGGATGTCTGTTTTCAGCCTTACAAAACCATAACTGTAGAAGTTTAGATTTATACGTAAAGCTAGATATTTGTAAAAATATCTATATTGATATATAACTATCTATTTATATAGCTAGATATATATCTATGCAGTAAGATACATTACATAGATAGATAGATAGATAGACTGTATATAAGCCTGCAAGTCTTGCACTTGAAGCGGCTTTATGATGTCATTAAGGCTCGATGGTGACACGCGCACCCGGAACAAGGACCACAGGTCGTTAGCGGCCATTTTTCCGTCAGTCTCCACTGGAGCTAGAAGTGAGCAAACACGTACTCCTTTAGACGCTGCTGAAGCCAGATCATTTGTCTCTGTGATGGACAACGTTTGAAATTCGCCCTTAAGCGGGAGACGGCAGCCAGCAACAGTCAAATTGATCGCTGCTTATCACTTCTTTTGAGGTAGGTACAGTTATTTCAGATAGGGGAATGGGTAGGTTAAGTTATTCTAGGGTGGGGAATGCTTATGGGCAAGTCTTTATGCTTGATCGGAGGCGGATGAAGTGGCAAAAAAGGCTCGGCCTACACCATGACCATGCCACTCGTCAACCCAAAGTGAATATGAGCCACACAGGTTGGTTGAAATGGCGCAGCATGAATGATAGAACCTGGATCCAAGCGTCCCAGGATGCATTGCAGCGAAAACGTTCAACAATGTTCAGTGTGACCAATGTTTCTATCTTGGAAAATGAACTCGCATACTGTATAGAGTGTATTTGACATATCTTGTCTCAGGCTTTGCTTGCAGTCCTACCATATCGCAGAAAATGCAGAAGTGCAGTCAATGCAGCTTTTTACCTAAAATGGTAAAAAATGGTCAAAGCCTCATGCAGTGTATTACCTGCCCCTGGAATAACCTCAATGGAATTATAAGAATAATGCTGATAATAATACAAATTCTGGATGTCTGTTTTCAGCCTTACAAAACCATAACTGTAGAAGTTTAGATTTATACGTAAAGCTAGATATTTGTAAAAATATCTATATTGATATATAACTATCTATTTATATAGCTAGATATATATCTATGCAGTAAGATACATTACATAGATAGATAGACTGTATATAAGCCTGCAAGTCTTGCACTTGAAGCGGCTTTATGATGTCATTAAGGCTCGATGGTGACACGCGCACCCGGAACAAGGACCACAGGTCGTTAGCGGCCATTTTTCCGTCAGTCTCCACTGGAGCTAGAAGTGAGCAAACACGTACTCCTTTAGACGCTGCTGGAGCCAGATCATTTGTCTCTGTGATGGACAACGTTTGAAATTCGCCCTTAAGCGGGAGACGGCAGCCAGCAACAGTCAAATTGATCGCTGCTTATCACTTCTTTTGAGGTAGGTACAGTTATTTCAGATAGGGGAATGGGTAGGTTAAGTTATTCTAGGGTGGGGAATGCTTATGGGCAAGTCTTTATGCTTGATCGGAGGCGGATGAAGTGGCAAAAAAGGCTCGGCCTACACCATGACCATGCCACTCGTCAACCCAAAGTGAATATGAGCCACACAGGTTGGTTGAAATGGCGCAGCATGAATGATAGAACCTGGATCCAAGCGTCCCAGGATGCATTGCAGCGAAAACGTTCAACAATGTTCAGTGTGACCAATGTTTCTATCTTGGAAAATGAACTCGCATACTGTATAGAGTGTATTTGACATATCTTGTCTCAGGCTTTGCTTGCAGTCCTACCATATCGCAGAAAATGCAGAAGTGCAGTCAATGCAGCTTTTTACCTAAAATGGTAAAAATTGGTCAAAGCCTCATGCAGTTTATTACCTGCCCCTGGAATAACCTCAATGGCAATTATAAGAATAATGCTGATAATAATACAAATTCTGGATGTCTGTTTTCAGCCTTACAAAACCATAACTGTAGAAGTTTAGATTTATACGTAAAGCTAGATATTTGTAGAAATGTCTATATTGATATATAACTATCTATTTATATAGCTAGATATATATCTATGCAGTAAGATACATTACATAGATAGATAGATAGATAGATAGATAGATAGACTGTATATAAGCCTGCAAGTCTTGCACTTGAAGCGGCTTTATGATGTCATTAAGGCTCGATGGTGTCACGCGCACCCGGAACAAGGACCACAGGTTGTTAGCGGCCATTTTTCCGTCAGTCTCCACTGGAGCTAGAAGTGAGCAAACAGGTACTCCTTTAGACGCTGCTGGAGCCAGATCATTTGTCTCTGTGATGGACAACGTTTGAAATTCGCCCTTAAGCGGGAGACGGCAGCCAGCAACAGTCAAATTGATCGCTGCTTATCACTTCTTTTGAGGTAGGTACAGTTATTTCAGATAGGGGAATGGGTAGGTTAAGTTATTCTAGGGTGGGGAATGCTTATGGGCAAGTCTTTATGCTTGATCGGAGGCGGATGAAGTGGCAAAAAAGGCTCGGCCTACACCATGACTATGCCACTCGTCAACCCAAAGTGAATATGAGCCACACAGGTTGGTTGAAATGGCGCAGCATGAATGATAGAACCTGGATCCAAGCGTCCCAGGATGCATTGCAGCGAAAACGTTCAACAATGTTCAGTGTGACCAATGTTTCTATCTTGGAAAATGAACTCGCATACTGTATAGAGTGTATTTGACATATCTTGTCTCAGGCTTTGCTTGCAGTCCTACCATATCGCAGAAAATGCAGAAGTGCAGTCAATGCAGCTTTTTACCTAAAATGGTAAAAATTGGTCAAAGCCTCATGCAGTTTATTACCTGCCCCTGGAATAACCTCAATGGCAATTATAAGAATAATGCTGATAATAATACAAATTCTGGATGTCTGTTTTCAGCCTTACAAAACCATAACTGTAGAAGTTTAGATTTATACGTAAAGCTAGATATTTGTAGAAATGTCTATATTGATATATAACTATCTATTTATAAAGCTAGATATATATCTATGCAGTAAGATACATTACATAGATAGATAGATAGACTGTATATAAGCCTGCAAGTCTTGCACTTGAAGCGGCTTTATGATGTCATTAAGGCTCGATGGTGACACGCGCACCCGGAACAAGGACCACAGGTTGTTAGCGGCCATTTTTCCGTCAGTCTCCACTGGAGCTAGAAGTGAGCAAACAGGTACTCCTTTAGACGCTGCTGGAGCCAGATCATTTGTCTCTGTGATGGACAACGTTTGAAATTCGCCCTTAAGCGGGAGACGGCAGCCAGCAACAGTCAAATTGATCGCTGCTTATCACTTCTTTTGAGGTAGGTACAGTTATTTCAGATAGGGGAATGGGTAGGTGAAGTTATTCTAGGGTGGGGAATGCTTATGGGCAAGTCTTTATGCTTGATCGGAGGCGGATGAAGTGGCAAAAAAGGCTCGGCCTACACCATGACCATGCCACTCGTCAACCCAAAGTGAATATGAGCCACACAGGTTGGTTGAAATGGCGCAGCATGAATGATAGAACCTGGATCCAAGCGTCCCAGGATGCATTGCAGCGAAAACGTTCAACAATGTTCAGTGTGACCAATGTTTCTATCTTGGAAAATGAACTCGCATACTGTATAGAGTGTATTTGACATATCTTGTCTCAGGCTTTGCTTGCAGTCCTACCATATCGCAGAAAATGCAGAAGTGCAGTCAATGCAGCTTTTTACCTAAAATGGTAAAAAATGGTCAAAGCCTCATGCAGTGTATTACCTGCCCCTGGAATAACCTCAATGGAATTATAAGAATAATGCTGATAATAATACAAATTCTGGATGTCTGTTTTCAGCCTTACAAAACCATAACTGTAGAAGTTTAGATTTATACGTAAAGCTAGATATTTGTAAAAATATCTATATTGATATATAACTATCTATTTATATAGCTAGATATATATCTATGCAGTAAGATACATTACATAGATAGATAGATAGACTGTATATAAGCCTGCAAGTCTTGCACTTGAAGCGGCTTTATGATGTCATTAAGGCTCGATGGTGACACGCGCACCCGGAACAAGGACCACAGGTCGTTAGCGGCCATTTTTCCGTCAGTCTCCACTGGAGCTAGAAGTGAGCAAACACGTACTCCTTTAGACGCTGCTGGAGCCAGATCATTTGTCTCTGTGATGGACAACGTTTGAAATTCGCCCTTAAGCGGGAGACGGCAGCCCACAACAGTCAAATTGATCGCTGCTTATCACTTCTTTTGAGGTAGGTACAGTTATTTCAGATAGGGGAATGGGTAGGTGAAGTTATTCTAGGGTGGGGAATGCTTATGGGCAAGTCTTTATGCTTGATCGGAGGCGGATGAAGTGGCAAAAAAGGCTCGGCCTACACCATGACCATGCCACTCGTCAACCCAAAGTGAATATGAGCCACACAGGTTGGTTGAAATGGCGCAGCATGAATGATAGAACCTGGATCCAAGCGTCCCAGGATGCATTGCAGCGAAAACGTTCAACAATGTTCAGTGTGACCAATGTTTCTATCTTGGAAAATGAACTCGCATACTGTATAGAGTGTATTTGACATATCTTGTCTCAGGCTTTGCTTGCAGTCCTACCATATCGCAGAAAATGCAGAAGTGCAGTCAATGCAGCTTTTTACCTAAAATGGTAAAAAATGGTCAAAGCCTCATGCAGTGTATTACCTGCCCCTGGAATAACCTCAATGGAATTATAAGAATAATGCTGATAATAATACAAATTCTGGATGTCTGTTTTCAGCCTTACAAAACCATAACTGTAGAAGTTTAGATTTATACGTAAAGCTAGATATTTGTAAAAATATCTATATTGATATATAACTATCTATTTATATAGCTAGATATATATCTATGCAGTAAGATACATTACATAGATAGATAGATAGACTGTATATAAGCCTGCAAGTCTTGCACTTGAAGCGGCTTTATGATGTCATTAAGGCTCGATGGTGACACGCGCACCCGGAACAAGGACCACAGGTCGTTAGCGGCCATTTTTCCGTCAGTCTCCACTGGAGCTAGAAGTGAGCAAACACGTACTCCTTTAGACGCTGCTGGAGCCAGATCATTTGTCTCTGTGATGGACAACGTTTGAAATTCGCCCTTAAGCGGGAGACGGCAGCCAGCAACAGTCAAATTGATCGCTGCTTATCACTTCTTTTGAGGTAGGTACAGTTATTTCAGATAGGGGAATGGGTAGGTTAAGTTACTCTAGGGTGGGGAATGCTTATGGGCAAGTCTTTATGCTTGATCGGAGGCGGATGAAGTGGCAAAAAAGGCTCGGCCTACACCATGACCATGCCACTCGTCAACCCAAAGTGAATATGAGCCACACAGGTTGGTTGAAATGGCGCAGCATGAATGATAGAACCTGGATCCAAGCGTCCCAGGATGCATTGCAGCGAAAACGTTCAACAATGTTCAGTGTGACCAATGTTTCTATCTTGGAAAATGAACTCGCATACTGTATAGAGTGTATTTGACATATCTTGTCTCAGGCTTTGCTTGCAGTCCTACCATATCGCAGAAAATGCAGAAGTGCAGTCAATGCAGCTTTTTACCTAAAATGGTAAAAAATGGTCAAAGCCTCATGCAGTGTATTACCTGCCCCTGGAATAACCTCAATGGAATTATAAGAATAATGCTGATAATAATACAAATTCTGGATGTCTGTTTTCAGCCTTACAAAACCATAACTGTAGAAGTTTAGATTTATACGTAAAGCTAGATATTTGTAAAAATATCTATATTGATATATAACTATCTATTTATATAGCTAGATATATATCTATGCAGTAAGATACATTACATAGATAGATAGATAGACTGTATATAAGCCTGCAAGTCTTGCACTTGAAGCGGCTTTATGATGTCATTAAGGCTCGATGGTGACACGCGCACCCGGAACAAGGACCACAGGTCGTTAGCGGCCATTTTTCCGTCAGTCTCCACTGGAGCTAGAAGTGAGCAAACACGTACTCCTTTAGACGCTGCTGGAGCCAGATCATTTGTCTCTGTGATGGACAACGTTTGAAATTCGCCCTTAAGCGGGAGACGGCAGCCCACAACAGTCAAATTGATCGCTGCTTATCACTTCTTTTGAGGTAGGTACAGTTATTTCAGATAGGGGAATGGGTAGGTGAAGTTATTCTAGGGTGGGGAATGCTTATGGGCAAGTCTTTATGCTTGATCGGAGGCGGATGAAGTGGCAAAAAAGGCTCGGCCTACACCATGACCATGCCACTCGTCAACCCAAAGTGAATATGAGCCACACAGGTTGGTTGAAATGGCGCAGCATGAATGATAGAACCTGGATCCAAGCGTCCCAGGATGCATTGCAGCGAAAACGTTCAACAATGTTCAGTGTGACCAATGTTTCTATCTTGGAAAATGAACTCGCATACTGTATAGAGTGTATTTGACATATCTTGTCTCAGGCTTTGCTTGCAGTCCTACCATATCGCAGAAAATGCAGAAGTGCAGTCAATGCAGCTTTTTACCTAAAATGGTAAAAAATGGTCAAAGCCTCATGCAGTGTATTACCTGCCCCTGGAATAACCTCAATGGAATTATAAGAATAATGCTGATAATAATACAAATTCTGGATGTCTGTTTTCAGCCTTACAAAACCATAACTGTAGAAGTTTAGATTTATACGTAAAGCTAGATATTTGTAAAAATATCTATATTGATATATAACTATCTATTTATATAGCTAGATATATATCTATGCAGTAAGATACATTACATAGATAGATAGATAGACTGTATATAAGCCTGCAAGTCTTGCACTTGAAGCGGCTTTATGATGTCATTAAGGCTCGATGGTGACACGCGCACCCGGAACAAGGACCACAGGTCGTTAGCGGCCATTTTTCCGTCAGTCTCCACTGGAGCTAGAAGTGAGCAAACACGTACTCCTTTAGACGCTGCTGGAGCCAGATCATTTGTCTCTGTGATGGACAACGTTTGAAATTCGCCCTTAAGCGGGAGACGGCAGCCAGCAACAGTCAAATTGATCGCTGCTTATCACTTCTTTTGAGGTAGGTACAGTTATTTCAGATAGGGGAATGGGTAGGTTAAGTTACTCTAGGGTGGGGAATGCTTATGGGCAAGTCTTTATGCTTGATCGGAGGCGGATGAAGTGGCAAAAAAGGCTCGGCCTACACCATGACCATGCCACTCGTCAACCCAAAGTGAATATGAGCCACACAGGTTGGTTGAAATGGCGCAGCATGAATGATAGAACCTGGATCCAAGCGTCCCAGGATGCATTGCAGCGAAAACGTTCAACAATGTTCAGTGTGACCAATGTTTCTATCTTGGAAAATGAACTCGCATACTGTATAGAGTGTATTTGACATATCTTGTCTCAGGCTTTGCTTGCAGTCCTACCATATCGCAGAAAATGCAGAAGTGCAGTCAATGCAGCTTTTTACCTAAAATGGTAAAAAATGGTCAAAGCCTCATGCAGTGTATTACCTGCCCCTGGAATAACCTCAATGGAATTATAAGAATAATGCTGATAATAATACAAATTCTGGATGTCTGTTTTCAGCCTTACAAAACCATAACTGTAGAAGTTTAGATTTATACGTAAAGCTAGATATTTGTAAAAATATCTATATTGATATATAACTATCTATTTATATAGCTAGATATATATCTATGCAGTAAGATACATTACATAGATAGATAGATAGATAGACTGTATATAAGCCTGCAAGTCTTGCACTTGAAGCGGCTTTATGATGTCATTAAGGCTCGATGGTGACACGCGCACCCGGAACAAGGACCACAGGTCGTTAGCGGCCATTTTTCCGTCAGTCTCCACTGGAGCTAGAAGTGAGCAAACACGTACTCCTTTAGACGCTGCTGGAGCCAGATCATTTGTCTCTGTGATGGACAACGTTTGAAATTCGCCCTTAAGCGGGAGACGGCAGCCAGCAACAGTCAAATTGATCGCTGCTTATCACTTCTTTTGAGGTAGGTACAGTTATTTCAGATAGGGGAATGGGTAGGTTAAGTTACTCTAGGGTGGGGAATGCTTATGGGCAAGTCTTTATGCTTGATCGGAGGCGGATGAAGTGGCAAAAAAGGCTCGGCCTACACCATGACCATGCCACTCGTCAACCCAAAGTGAATATGAGCCACACAGGTTGGTTGAAATGGCGCAGCATGAATGATAGAACCTGGATCCAAGCGTCCCAGGATGCATTGCAGCGAAAACGTTCAACAATGTTCAGTGTGACCAATGTTTCTATCTTGGAAAATGAACTCGCATACTGTATAGAGTGTATTTGACATATCTTGTCTCAGGCTTTGCTTGCAGTCCTACCATATCGCAGAAAATGCAGAAGTGCAGTCAATGCAGCTTTTTACCTAAAATGGTAAAAAATGGTCAAAGCCTCATGCAGTGTATTACCTGCCCCTGGAATAACCTCAATGGAATTATAAGAATAATGCTGATAATAATACAAATTCTGGATGTCTGTTTTCAGCCTTACAAAACCATAACTGTAGAAGTTTAGATTTATACGTAAAGCTAGATATTTGTAAAAATATCTATATTGATATATAACTATCTATTTATATAGCTAGATATATATCTATGCAGTAAGATACATTACATAGATAGATAGATAGACTGTATATAAGCCTGCAAGTCTTGCACTTGAAGCGGCTTTATGATGTCATTAAGGCTCGATGGTGACACGCGCACCCGGAACAAGGACCACAGGTCGTTAGCGGCCATTTTTCCGTCAGTCTCCACTGGAGCTAGAAGTGAGCAAACACGTACTCCTTTAGACGCTGCTGGAGCCAGATCATTTGTCTCTGTGATGGACAACGTTTGAAATTCGCCCTTAAGCGGGAGACGGCAGCCAGCAACAGTCAAATTGATCGCTGCTTATCACTTCTTTTGAGGTAGGTACAGTTATTTCAGATAGGGGAATGGGTAGGTTAAGTTATTCTAGGGTGGGGAATGCTTATGGGCAAGTCTTTATGCTTGATCGGAGGCGGATGAAGTGGCAAAAAAGGCTCGGCCTACACCATGACCATGCCACTCGTCAACCCAAAGTGAATATGAGCCACACAGGTTGGTTGAAATGGCGCAGCATGAATGATAGAACCTGGATCCAAGCGTCCCAGGATGCATTGCAGCGAAAACGTTCAACAATGTTCAGTGTGACCAATGTTTCTATCTTGGAAAATGAACTCGCATACTGTATAGAGTGTATTTGACATATCTTGTCTCAGGCTTTGCTTGCAGTCCTACCATATCGCAGAAAATGCAGAAGTGCAGTCAATGCAGCTTTTTACCTAAAATGGTAAAAATTGGTCAAAGCCTCATGCAGTTTATTACCTGCCCCTGGAATAACCTCAATGGCAATTATAAGAATAATGCTGATAATAATACAAATTCTGGATGTCTGTTTTCAGCCTTACAAAACCATAACTGTAGAAGTTTAGATATATACGTAAAGCTAGATATTTGTAGAAATGTCTATATTGATATATAACTATCTATTTATATAGCTAGATATATATCTATGCAGTAAGATACATTACATAGATAGATAGATAGATAGACTGTATATAAGCCTGCAAGTCTTGCACTTGAAGCGGTTTTATGATGTCATTAAAGGGGTTGTTCCGCGCCGAAACTGTTTTTTTTTTCCTTCAATAGGCCCCCCGGTTCGTCGCGAGACAAACCCAATGCATGTGTTAAAAAAAAAAAAGTTTAGTACTTACCCGAATCCCCGCGCTGCGGTGACTTCTTCCTTACCTTAGCAAGATGGCCGCCGGGATCTTCACCCACGATGCACCGCGGGTCTTCTCCCATGGTGCACCGTGGGCTCTGTGCGGTCCATTGCCGATTCCAGCCTCCTGATTGGCTGGAATCGGCACACGTGACGGGGCGGAGCTACGAGGACCAGCTCTCCGGCACGAGCGGCCCCATTCACCAGTGAGAAGACCGGACAGCGCAAGCGCGTCTAATCGGGTGATTAGATGCTGAAATTAGACGGCACCATGGAGACGAGGACACTAGCAATGGAACAGGTAAGTGAATAACTTCTGTATGGCTCATAATTAATGCACGATGTACATTACAAAGTGCATTAATATGGCCATACAGAAGTGTATAACCCCACTTGCTTTCGCGGGACAACCCCTTTAAGGCTCGATGGTGACACGCGCACCCGGAACAAGGACCACAGGTCGTTAGCGGCCATTTTTCCGTCAGTCTCCACTGGAGCTAGAAGTGAGCAAACAGGTACTCCTTTAGTCGCTGCTGGAGCCAGATCATTTGTCTCTGTGATGGACAACGTTTGAAATTCGCCCTTAAGCGGGAGACGGCAGCCCACAACAGTCAAATTGATCGCTGCTTATCACTTCTTTTGAGGTAGGTACAGTTATTTCAGATAGGGGAATGGGTAGGTGAAGTTATTCTAGGGTGGGGAATGCTTATGGGCAAGTCTTTATGCTTGATCGGAGGCGGATGAAGTGGCAAAAAAGGCTCGGCCTACACCATGACCATGCCACTCGTCAACCCAAAGTGAATATGAGCCACACAGGTTGGTTGAAATGGCGCAGCATGAATGATAGAACCTGGATCCAAGCGTCCCAGGATGCATTGCAGCGAAAACGTTCAACAATGTTCAGTGTGACCAATGTTTCTATCTTGGAAAATGAACTCGCATACTGTATAGAGTGTATTTGACATATCTTGTCTCAGGCTTTGCTTGCAGTCCTACCATATCGCAGAAAATGCAGAAGTGCAGTCAATGCAGCTTTTTACCTAAAATGGTAAAAAATGGTCAAAGCCTCATGCAGTGTATTACCTGCCCCTGGAATAACCTCAATGGAATTATAAGAATAATGCTGATAATAATACAAATTCTGGATGTCTGTTTTCAGCCTTACAAAACCATAACTGTAGAAGTTTAGATTTATACGTAAAGCTAGATATTTGTAAAAATATCTATATTGATATATAACTATCTATTTATATAGCTAGATATATATCTATGCAGTAAGATACATTACATAGATAGATAGATAGACTGTATATAAGCCTGCAAGTCTTGCACTTGAAGCGGCTTTATGATGTCATTAAGGCTCGATGGTGACACGCGCACCCGGAACAAGGACCACAGGTCGTTAGCGGCCATTTTTCCGTCAGTCTCCACTGGAGCTAGAAGTGAGCAAACACGTACTCCTTTAGACGCTGCTGGAGCCAGATCATTTGTCTCTGTGATGGACAACGTTTGAAATTCGCCCTTAAGCGGGAGACGGCAGCCAGCAACAGTCAAATTGATCGCTGCTTATCACTTCTTTTGAGGTAGGTACAGTTATTTCAGATAGGGGAATGGGTAGGTTAAGTTACTCTAGGGTGGGGAATGCTTATGGGCAAGTCTTTATGCTTGATCGGAGGCGGATGAAGTGGCAAAAAAGGCTCGGCCTACACCATGACCATGCCACTCGTCAACCCAAAGTGAATATGAGCCACACAGGTTGGTTGAAATGGCGCAGCATGAATGATAGAACCTGGATCCAAGCGTCCCAGGATGCATTGCAGCGAAAACGTTCAACAATGTTCAGTGTGACCAATGTTTCTATCTTGGAAAATGAACTCGCATACTGTATAGAGTGTATTTGACATATCTTGTCTCAGGCTTTGCTTGCAGTCCTACCATATCGCAGAAAATGCAGAAGTGCAGTCAATGCAGCTTTTTACCTAAAATGGTAAAAAATGGTCAAAGCCTCATGCAGTGTATTACCTGCCCCTGGAATAACCTCAATGGAATTATAAGAATAATGCTGATAATAATACAAATTCTGGATGTCTGTTTTCAGCCTTACAAAACCATAACTGTAGAAGTTTAGATTTATACGTAAAGCTAGATATTTGTAAAAATATCTATATTGATATATAACTATCTATTTATATAGCTAGATATATATCTATGCAGTAAGATACATTACATAGATAGATAGATAGATAGACTGTATATAAGCCTGCAAGTCTTGCACTTGAAGCGGCTTTATGATGTCATTAAGGCTCGATGGTGACACGCGCACCCGGAACAAGGACCACAGGTCGTTAGCGGCCATTTTTCCGTCAGTCTCCACTGGAGCTAGAAGTGAGCAAACACGTACTCCTTTAGACGCTGCTGGAGCCAGATCATTTGTCTCTGTGATGGACAACGTTTGAAATTCGCCCTTAAGCGGGAGACGGCAGCCAGCAACAGTCAAATTGATCGCTGCTTATCACTTCTTTTGAGGTAGGTACAGTTATTTCAGATAGGGGAATGGGTAGGTTAAGTTATTCTAGGGTGGGGAATGCTTATGGGCAAGTCTTTATGCTTGATCGGAGGCGGATGAAGTGGCAAAAAAGGCTCGGCCTACACCATGACCATGCCACTCGTCAACCCAAAGTGAATATGAGCCACACAGGTTGGTTGAAATGGCGCAGCATGAATGATAGAACCTGGATCCAAGCGTCCCAGGATGCATTGCAGCGAAAACGTTCAACAATGTTCAGTGTGACCAATGTTTCTATCTTGGAAAATGAACTCGCATACTGTATAGAGTGTATTTGACATATCTTGTCTCAGGCTTTGCTTGCAGTCCTACCATATCGCAGAAAATGCAGAAGTGCAGTCAATGCAGCTTTTTACCTAAAATGGTAAAAAATGGTCAAAGCCTCATGCAGTGTATTACCTGCCCCTGGAATAACCTCAATGGAATTATAAGAATAATGCTGATAATAATACAAATTCTGGATGTCTGTTTTCAGCCTTACAAAACCATAACTGTAGAAGTTTAGATTTATACGTAAAGCTAGATATTTGTAAAAATATCTATATTGATATATAACTATCTATTTATATAGCTAGATATATATCTATGCAGTAAGATACATTACATAGATAGATAGACTGTATATAAGCCTGCAAGTCTTGCACTTGAAGCGGCTTTATGATGTCATTAAGGCTCGATGGTGTCACGCGCACCCGGAACAAGGACCACAGGTTGTTAGCGGCCATTTTTCCGTCAGTCTCCACTGGAGCTAGAAGTGAGCAAACAGGTACTCCTTTAGACGCTGCTGGAGCCAGATCATTTGTCTCTGTGATGGACAACGTTTGAAATTCGCCCTTAAGCGGGAGACGGCAGCCAGCAACAGTCAAATTGATCGCTGCTTATCACTTCTTTTGAGGTAGGTACAGTTATTTCAGATAGGGGAATGGGTAGGTTAAGTTATTCTAGGGTGGGGAATGCTTATGGGCAAGTCTTTATGCTTGATCGGAGGCGGATGAAGTGGCAAAAAAGGCTCGGCCTACACCATGACCATGCCACTCGTCAACCCAAAGTGAATATGAGCCACACAGGTTGGTTGAAATGGCGCAGCATGAATGATAGAACCTGGATCCAAGCGTCCCAGGATGCATTGCAGCGAAAACGTTCAACAATGTTCAGTGTGACCAATGTTTCTATCTTGGAAAATGAACTCGCATACTGTATAGAGTGTATTTGACATATCTTGTCTCAGGCTTTGCTTGCAGTCCTACCATATCGCAGAAAATGCAGAAGTGCAGTCAATGCAGCTTTTTACCTAAAATGGTAAAAATTGGTCAAAGCCTCATGCAGTTTATTACCTGCCCCTGGAATAACCTCAATGGCAATTATAAGAATAATGCTGATAATAATACAAATTCTGGATGTCTGTTTTCAGCCTTACAAAACCATAACTGTAGAAGTTTAGATTTATACGTAAAGCTAGATATTTGTAGAAATGTCTATATTGATATATAACTATCTATTTATAAAGCTAGATATATATCTATGCAGTAAGATACATTACATAGATAGATAGATAGACTGTATATAAGCCTGCAAGTCTTGCACTTGAAGCGGCTTTATGATGTCATTAAGGCTCGATGGTGACACGCGCACCCGGAACAAGGACCACAGGTTGTTAGCGGCCATTTTTCCGTCAGTCTCCACTGGAGCTAGAAGTGAGCAAACAGGTACTCCTTTAGACGCTGCTGGAGCCAGATCATTTGTCTCTGTGATGGACAACGTTTGAAATTCGCCCTTAAGCGGGAGACGGCAGCCAGCAACAGTCAAATTGATCGCTGCTTATCACTTCTTTTGAGGTAGGTACAGTTATTTCAGATAGGGGAATGGGTAGGTGAAGTTATTCTAGGGTGGGGAATGCTTATGGGCAAGTCTTTATGCTTGATCGGAGGCGGATGAAGTGGCAAAAAAGGCTCGGCCTACACCATGACCATGCCACTCGTCAACCCAAAGTGAATATGAGCCACACAGGTTGGTTGAAATGGCGCAGCATGAATGATAGAACCTGGATCCAAGCGTCCCAGGATGCATTGCAGCGAAAACGTTCAACAATGTTCAGTGTGACCAATGTTTCTATCTTGGAAAATGAACTCGCATACTGTATAGAGTGTATTTGACATATCTTGTCTCAGGCTTTGCTTGCAGTCCTACCATATCGCAGAAAATGCAGAAGTGCAGTCAATGCAGCTTTTTACCTAAAATGGTAAAAAATGGTCAAAGCCTCATGCAGTGTATTACCTGCCCCTGGAATAACCTCAATGGAATTATAAGAATAATGCTGATAATAATACAAATTCTGGATGTCTGTTTTCAGCCTTACAAAACCATAACTGTAGAAGTTTAGATTTATACGTAAAGCTAGATATTTGTAAAAATATCTATATTGATATATAACTATCTATTTATATAGCTAGATATATATCTATGCAGTAAGATACATTACATAGATAGATAGATAGACTGTATATAAGCCTGCAAGTCTTGCACTTGAAGCGGCTTTATGATGTCATTAAGGCTCGATGGTGACACGCGCACCCGGAACAAGGACCACAGGTCGTTAGCGGCCATTTTTCCGTCAGTCTCCACTGGAGCTAGAAGTGAGCAAACACGTACTCCTTTAGACGCTGCTGGAGCCAGATCATTTGTCTCTGTGATGGACAACGTTTGAAATTCGCCCTTAAGCGGGAGACGGCAGCCCACAACAGTCAAATTGATCGCTGCTTATCACTTCTTTTGAGGTAGGTACAGTTATTTCAGATAGGGGAATGGGTAGGTGAAGTTATTCTAGGGTGGGGAATGCTTATGGGCAAGTCTTTATGCTTGATCGGAGGCGGATGAAGTGGCAAAAAAGGCTCGGCCTACACCATGACCATGCCACTCGTCAACCCAAAGTGAATATGAGCCACACAGGTTGGTTGAAATGGCGCAGCATGAATGATAGAACCTGGATCCAAGCGTCCCAGGATGCATTGCAGCGAAAACGTTCAACAATGTTCAGTGTGACCAATGTTTCTATCTTGGAAAATGAACTCGCATACTGTATAGAGTGTATTTGACATATCTTGTCTCAGGCTTTGCTTGCAGTCCTACCATATCGCAGAAAATGCAGAAGTGCAGTCAATGCAGCTTTTTACCTAAAATGGTAAAAAATGGTCAAAGCCTCATGCAGTGTATTACCTGCCCCTGGAATAACCTCAATGGAATTATAAGAATAATGCTGATAATAATACAAATTCTGGATGTCTGTTTTCAGCCTTACAAAACCATAACTGTAGAAGTTTAGATTTATACGTAAAGCTAGATATTTGTAAAAATATCTATATTGATATATAACTATCTATTTATATAGCTAGATATATATCTATGCAGTAAGATACATTACATAGATAGATAGATAGACTGTATATAAGCCTGCAAGTCTTGCACTTGAAGCGGCTTTATGATGTCATTAAGGCTCGATGGTGACACGCGCACCCGGAACAAGGACCACAGGTCGTTAGCGGCCATTTTTCCGTCAGTCTCCACTGGAGCTAGAAGTGAGCAAACACGTACTCCTTTAGACGCTGCTGGAGCCAGATCATTTGTCTCTGTGATGGACAACGTTTGAAATTCGCCCTTAAGCGGGAGACGGCAGCCAGCAACAGTCAAATTGATCGCTGCTTATCACTTCTTTTGAGGTAGGTACAGTTATTTCAGATAGGGGAATGGGTAGGTTAAGTTACTCTAGGGTGGGGAATGCTTATGGGCAAGTCTTTATGCTTGATCGGAGGCGGATGAAGTGGCAAAAAAGGCTCGGCCTACACCATGACCATGCCACTCGTCAACCCAAAGTGAATATGAGCCACACAGGTTGGTTGAAATGGCGCAGCATGAATGATAGAACCTGGATCCAAGCGTCCCAGGATGCATTGCAGCGAAAACGTTCAACAATGTTCAGTGTGACCAATGTTTCTATCTTGGAAAATGAACTCGCATACTGTATAGAGTGTATTTGACATATCTTGTCTCAGGCTTTGCTTGCAGTCCTACCATATCGCAGAAAATGCAGAAGTGCAGTCAATGCAGCTTTTTACCTAAAATGGTAAAAAATGGTCAAAGCCTCATGCAGTGTATTACCTGCCCCTGGAATAACCTCAATGGAATTATAAGAATAATGCTGATAATAATACAAATTCTGGATGTCTGTTTTCAGCCTTACAAAACCATAACTGTAGAAGTTTAGATTTATACGTAAAGCTAGATATTTGTAAAAATATCTATATTGATATATAACTATCTATTTATATAGCTAGATATATATCTATGCAGTAAGATACATTACATAGATAGATAGATAGATAGACTGTATATAAGCCTGCAAGTCTTGCACTTGAAGCGGCTTTATGATGTCATTAAGGCTCGATGGTGACACGCGCACCCGGAACAAGGACCACAGGTCGTTAGCGGCCATTTTTCCGTCAGTCTCCACTGGAGCTAGAAGTGAGCAAACACGTACTCCTTTAGACGCTGCTGGAGCCAGATCATTTGTCTCTGTGATGGACAACGTTTGAAATTCGCCCTTAAGCGGGAGACGGCAGCCAGCAACAGTCAAATTGATCGCTGCTTATCACTTCTTTTGAGGTAGGTACAGTTATTTCAGATAGGGGAATGGGTAGGTTAAGTTACTCTAGGGTGGGGAATGCTTATGGGCAAGTCTTTATGCTTGATCGGAGGCGGATGAAGTGGCAAAAAAGGCTCGGCCTACACCATGACCATGCCACTCGTCAACCCAAAGTGAATATGAGCCACACAGGTTGGTTGAAATGGCGCAGCATGAATGATAGAACCTGGATCCAAGCGTCCCAGGATGCATTGCAGCGAAAACGTTCAACAATGTTCAGTGTGACCAATGTTTCTATCTTGGAAAATGAACTCGCATACTGTATAGAGTGTATTTGACATATCTTGTCTCAGGCTTTGCTTGCAGTCCTACCATATCGCAGAAAATGCAGAAGTGCAGTCAATGCAGCTTTTTACCTAAAATGGTAAAAAATGGTCAAAGCCTCATGCAGTGTATTACCTGCCCCTGGAATAACCTCAATGGAATTATAAGAATAATGCTGATAATAATACAAATTCTGGATGTCTGTTTTCAGCCTTACAAAACCATAACTGTAGAAGTTTAGATTTATACGTAAAGCTAGATATTTGTAAAAATATCTATATTGATATATAACTATCTATTTATATAGCTAGATATATATCTATGCAGTAAGATACATTACATAGATAGATAGATAGATAGACTGTATATAAGCCTGCAAGTCTTGCACTTGAAGCGGCTTTATGATGTCATTAAGGCTCGATGGTGACACGCGCACCCGGAACAAGGACCACAGGTCGTTAGCGGCCATTTTTCCGTCAGTCTCCACTGGAGCTAGAAGTGAGCAAACACGTACTCCTTTAGACGCTGCTGGAGCCAGATCATTTGTCTCTGTGATGGACAACGTTTGAAATTCGCCCTTAAGCGGGAGACGGCAGCCAGCAACAGTCAAATTGATCGCTGCTTATCACTTCTTTTGAGGTAGGTACAGTTATTTCAGATAGGGGAATGGGTAGGTTAAGTTACTCTAGGGTGGGGAATGCTTATGGGCAAGTCTTTATGCTTGATCGGAGGCGGATGAAGTGGCAAAAAAGGCTCGGCCTACACCATGACCATGCCACTCGTCAACCCAAAGTGAATATGAGCCACACAGGTTGGTTGAAATGGCGCAGCATGAATGATAGAACCTGGATCCAAGCGTCCCAGGATGCATTGCAGCGAAAACGTTCAACAATGTTCAGTGTGACCAATGTTTCTATCTTGGAAAATGAACTCGCATACTGTATAGAGTGTATTTGACATATCTTGTCTCAGGCTTTGCTTGCAGTCCTACCATATCGCAGAAAATGCAGAAGTGCAGTCAATGCAGCTTTTTACCTAAAATGGTAAAAAATGGTCAAAGCCTCATGCAGTGTATTACCTGCCCCTGGAATAACCTCAATGGAATTATAAGAATAATGCTGATAATAATACAAATTCTGGATGTCTGTTTTCAGCCTTACAAAACCATAACTGTAGAAGTTTAGATTTATACGTAAAGCTAGATATTTGTAAAAATATCTATATTGATATATAACTATCTATTTATATAGCTAGATATATATCTATGCAGTAAGATACATTACATAGATAGATAGATAGATAGACTGTATATAAGCCTGCAAGTCTTGCACTTGAAGCGGCTTTATGATGTCATTAAGGCTCGATGGTGACACGCGCACCCGGAACAAGGACCACAGGTCGTTAGCGGCCATTTTTCCGTCAGTCTCCACTGGAGCTAGAAGTGAGCAAACACGTACTCCTTTAGACGCTGCTGGAGCCAGATCATTTGTCTCTGTGATGGACAACGTTTGAAATTCGCCCTTAAGCGGGAGACGGCAGCCAGCAACAGTCAAATTGATCGCTGCTTATCACTTCTTTTGAGGTAGGTACAGTTATTTCAGATAGGGGAATGGGTAGGTTAAGTTACTCTAGGGTGGGGAATGCTTATGGGCAAGTCTTTATGCTTGATCGGAGGCGGATGAAGTGGCAAAAAAGGCTCGGCCTACACCATGACCATGCCACTCGTCAACCCAAAGTGAATATGAGCCACACAGGTTGGTTGAAATGGCGCAGCATGAATGATAGAACCTGGATCCAAGCGTCCCAGGATGCATTGCAGCGAAAACGTTCAACAATGTTCAGTGTGACCAATGTTTCTATCTTGGAAAATGAACTCGCATACTGTATAGAGTGTATTTGACATATCTTGTCTCAGGCTTTGCTTGCAGTCCTACCATATCGCAGAAAATGCAGAAGTGCAGTCAATGCAGCTTTTTACCTAAAATGGTAAAAAATGGTCAAAGCCTCATGCAGTGTATTACCTGCCCCTGGAATAACCTCAATGGAATTATAAGAATAATGCTGATAATAATACAAATTCTGGATGTCTGTTTTCAGCCTTACAAAACCATAACTGTAGAAGTTTAGATTTATACGTAAAGCTAGATATTTGTAAAAATATCTATATTGATATATAACTATCTATTTATATAGCTAGATATATATCTATGCAGTAAGATACATTACATAGATAGATAGATAGATAGATAGACTGTATATAAGCCTGCAAGTCTTGCACTTGAAGCGGCTTTATGATGTCATTAAGGCTCGATGGTGACACGCGCACCCGGAACAAGGACCACAGGTCGTTAGCGGCCATTTTTCCGTCAGTCTCCACTGGAGCTAGAAGTGAGCAAACACGTACTCCTTTAGACGCTGCTGGAGCCAGATCATTTGTCTCTGTGATGGACAACGTTTGAAATTCGCCCTTAAGCGGGAGACGGCAGCCAGCAACAGTCAAATTGATCGCTGCTTATCACTTCTTTTGAGGTAGGTACAGTTATTTCAGATAGGGGAATGGGTAGGTTAAGTTATTCTAGGGTGGGGAATGCTTATGGGCAAGTCTTTATGCTTGATCGGAGGCGGATGAAGTGGCAAAAAAGGCTCGGCCTACACCATGACCATGCCACTCGTCAACCGAAAGTGAATATGAGCCACACAGGTTGGTTGAAATGGCGCAGCATGAATGATAGAACCTGGATCCAAGCGTCCCAGGATGCATTGCAGTGAAAACGTTCAACAATGTTCAGTGTGACCAATGTTTCTATCTTGGAAAATGAACTCGCATACTGTATAGAGTGTATTTGACATATCTTGTCTCAGGCTTTGCTTGCAGTCCTACCATATCGCAGAAAATGCAGAAGTGCAGTCAATGCAGCTTTTTACCTAAAATGGTAAAAATTGGTCAAAGCCTCATGCAGTTTATTACCTGCCCCTGGAATAACCTCAATGGCAATTATAAGAATAATGCTGATAATAATACAAATTCGGGATGTCTGTTTTCAGCCTTACAAAACCATAACTGTAGAAGTTTAGATTTATACGTAAAGCTAGATATTTGTAGAAATGTCTATATTGATATATAACTATCTATTTATATAGCTAGATATATATCTATGCAGTAAGATACATTACATAGATAGATAGATAGATAGACTGTATATAAGCCTGCAAGTCTTGCACTTGAAGCGGCTTTATGATGTCATTAAGGCTCGATGGTGACACGCGCACCCGGAACAAGGACCACAGGTCGTTAGCGGCCATTTTTCCGTCAGTCTCCACTGGAGCTAGAAGTGAGCAAACAGGTACTCCTTTAGACGCTGCTGGAGCCAGATCATTTGTCTCTGTGATGGACAACGTTTGAAATTCGCCCTTAAGAGGGAGACGGCAGCCAGCAACAGTCAAATTGATTGCTGCTTATCACTTCTTTTGAGGTAGGTACAGTTATTTCAGATAGGGGAATGGGTAGGTTAAGTTATTCTAGGGTGGGGAATGCTTATGGGCAAGTCTTTATGCTTGATCGGAGGCGGATGAAGTGGCAAAAAAGGCTCGGCCTACACCATGACCATGCCACTCGTCAACCCAAAGTGAATATGAGCCACACAGGTTGGTTGAAATGGCGCAGCATGAATGATAGAACCTGGATCCAAGCGTCCCAGGATGCATTGCAGCGAAAACGTTCAACAATGTTCAGTGTGACCAATGTTTCTATCTTGGAAAATGAACTCGCATACTGTATAGAGTGTATTTGACATATCTTGTCTCAGGCTTTGCTTGCAGTCCTACCATATCGCAGAAAATGCAGAAGTGCAGTCAATGCAGCTTTTTACCTAAAATGGTAAAAAATGGTCAAAGCCTCATGCAGTGTATTACCTGCCCCTGGAATAACCTCAATGGAATTATAAGAATAATGCTGATAATAATACAAATTCTGGATGTCTGTTTTCAGCCTTACAAAACCATAACTGTAGAAGTTTAGATTTATACGTAAAGCTAGATATTTGTAAAAATATCTATATTGATATATAACTATCTATTTATATAGCTAGATATATATCTATGCAGTAAGATACATTACATAGATAGATAGATAGATAGATAGATAGACTGTATATAAGCCTGCAAGTCTTGCACTTGAAGCGGTTTTATGATGTCATTAAAGTGGTTGTTCCGCGCCGAAACTGTTTTTTTTTTCCTTCAATAGGCCCCCCGGTTCGGCGCGAGACAAACCCAATGCATGTGTTAAAAAAAAAAAAGTTTAGTACTTACCCGAATCCCCGCGCTGCGGTGACTTCTTCCTTACCTTAGCAAGATGGCCGCCGGGATCTTCACCCACGATGCACCGCGGGTCTTCTCCCATGGTGCACCGTGGGCTCTGTGCGGTCCATTGCCGATTCCAGCCTCCTGATTGGCTGGAATCGGCACACGTGACGGGGCGGAGCTACGAGGACCAGCTCTCCGGCACGAGCGGCCCCATTCACCAGTGAGAAGACCGGACTGCGCAAGCGCGTCTAATCGGGTGATTAGATGCTGAAATTAGACGGCACCATGGAGACGAGGACACTAGCAATGGAACAGGTAAGTGAATAACTTCTGTATGGCTCATAATTAATGCACGATGTACATTACAAAGTGCATTAATATGGCCATACAGAAGTGTATAACCCCACTTGCTTTCGCGGGACAACCCCTTTAAGGCTCGATGGTGACACGCGCACCCGGAACAAGGACCACAGGTCGTTAGCGGCCATTTTTCCGTCAGTCTCCACTGGAGCTAGAAGTGAGCAAACAGGTACTCCTTTAGACGCTGCTGGAGCCAGATCATTTGTCTCTGTGATGGACAACGTTTGAAATTCGCCCTTAAGCGGGAGACGGCAGCCCACAACAGTCAAATTGATCGCTGCTTATCACTTCTTTTGAGGTAGGTACAGTTATTTCAGATAGGGGAATGGGTAGGTTAAGTTATTCTAGGGTGGGGAATGCTTATGGGCAAGTCTTCATGCTTGATCGGAGGCGGATGAAGTGGCAAAAAAGGCTCGGCCTACACCATGACCATGCCACTCGTCAACCCAAAGTGAATATGAGCCACACAGGTTGGTTGAAATGGCGCAGCATGAATGATAGAACCTGGATCCAAGCGTCCCAGGATGCATTGCAGTGAAAACGTTCAACAATGTTCAGTGTGACCAATGTTTCTATCTTGGAAAATGAACTCGCATACTGTATAGAGTGTATTTGACATATCTTGTCTCAGGCTTTGCTTGCAGTCCTACCATATCGCAGAAAATGCAGAAGTGCAGTCAATGCAGCTTTTTACCTAAAATGGTAAAAATTGGTCAAAGCCTCATGCAGTTTATTACCTGCCCCTGGAATAACCTCAATGGCAATTATAAGAATAATGCTGATAATAATACAAATTCGGGATGTCTGTTTTCAGCCTTACAAAACCATAACTGTAGAAGTTTAGATTTATACGTAAAGCTAGATATTTGTAGAAATGTCTATATTGATATATAACTATCTATTTATATAGCTAGATATATATCTATGCAGTAAGATACATTACATAGATAGATAGATAGATAGACTGTATATAAGCCTGCAAGTCTTGCACTTGAAGCGGCTTTATGATGTCATTAAGGCTCGATGGTGACACGCGCACCCGGAACAAGGACCACAGGTCGTTAGCGGCCATTTTTCCGTCAGTCTCCACTGGAGCTAGAAGTGAGCAAACAGGTACTCCTTTAGACGCTGCTGGAGCCAGATCATTTGTCTCTGTGATGGACAACGTTTGAAATTCGCCCTTAAGAGGGAGACGGCAGCCAGCAACAGTCAAATTGATTGCTGCTTATCACTTCTTTTGAGGTAGGTACAGTTATTTCAGATAGGGGAATGGGTAGGTTAAGTTATTCTAGGGTGGGGAATGCTTATGGGCAAGTCTTTATGCTTGATCGGAGGCGGATGAAGTGGCAAAAAAGGCTCGGCCTACACCATGACCATGCCACTCGTCAACCCAAAGTGAATATGAGCCACACAGGTTGGTTGAAATGGCGCAGCATGAATGATAGAACCTGGATCCAAGCGTCCCAGGATGCATTGCAGCGAAAACGTTCAACAATGTTCAGTGTGACCAATGTTTCTATCTTGGAAAATGAACTCGCATACTGTATAGAGTGTATTTGACATATCTTGTCTCAGGCTTTGCTTGCAGTCCTACCATATCGCAGAAAATGCAGAAGTGCAGTCAATGCAGCTTTTTACCTAAAATGGTAAAAATTGGTCAAAGCCTCATGCAGTTTATTACCTGCCCCTGGAATAACCTCAATGGCAATTATAAGAATAATGCTGATAATAATACAAATTCTGGATGTCTGTTTTCAGCCTTACAAAACCATAACTGTAGAAGTTTAGATTTATACGTAAAGCTAGATATTTGTAGAAATGTCTATATTGATATATAACTATCTATTTATATAGCTAGATATATATCTATGCAGTAAGATACATTACATAGATAGATAGATAGATAGATAGACTGTATATAAGCCTGCAAGTCTTGCACTTGAAGCGGCTTTATGATGTCATTAAGGCTCGATGGTGACACGCGCACCCGGAACAAGGACCACAGGTTGTTAGCGGCCATTTTTCCGTCAGTCTCCACTGGAGCTAGAAGTGAGCAAACAGGTACTCCTTTAGACGCTGCTGGAGCCAGATCATTTGTCTCTGTGATGGACAACGTTTGAAATTCGCCCTTAAGCGGGAGACGGCAGCCAGCAACAGTCAAATTGATCGCTGCTTATCACTTCTTTTGAGGTAGGTACAGTTATTTCAGATAGGGGAATGGGTAGGTTAAGTTATTCTAGGGTGGGGAATGCTTATGGGCAAGTCTTTATGCTTGATCGGAGGCGGATGAAGTGGCAAAAAAGGCTCGGCCTACACCATGACCATGCCACTCGTCAACCCAAAGTGAATATGAGCCACACAGGTTGGTTGAAATGGCGCAGCATGAATGATAGAACCTGGATCCAAGCGTCCCAGGATGCATTGCAGCGAAAACGTTCAACAATGTTCAGTGTGACCAATGTTTCTATCTTGGAAAATGAACTCGCATACTGTATAGAGTGTATTTGACATATCTTGTCTCAGGCTTTGCTTGCAGTCCTACCATATCGCAGAAAATGCAGAAGTGCAGTCAATGCAGCTTTTTACCTAAAATGGTAAAAAATGGTCAAAGCCTCATGCAGTGTATTACCTGCCCCTGGAATAACCTCAATGGAATTATAAGAATAATGCTGATAATAATACAAATTCTGGATGTCTGTTTTCAGCCTTACAAAACCATAACTGTAGAAGTTTAGATTTATACGTAAAGCTAGATATTTGTAAAAATATCTATATTGATATATAACTATCTATTTATATAGCTAGATATATATCTATGCAGTAAGATACATTACATAGATAGATAGATAGATAGATAGATAGATAGATAGATAGATAGATAGATAGACTGTATATAAGCCTGCAAGTCTTGCACTTGAAGCGGTTTTATGATGTCATTAAAGTGGTTGTTCCGCGCCGAAACTGTTTTTTTTTTCCTTCAATAGGCCCCCCGGTTCGGCGCGAGACAAACCCAATGCATGTGTTAAAAAAAAAAAAGTTTAGTACTTACCCGAATCCCCGCGCTGCGGTGACTTCTTCCTTACCTTAGCAAGATGGCCGCCGGGATCTTCACCCACGATGCACCGCGGGTCTTCTCCCATGGTGCACCGTGGGCTCTGTGCGGTCCATTGCCGATTCCAGCCTCCTGATTGGCTGGAATCGGCACACGTGACGGGGCGGAGCTACGAGGACCAGCTCTCCGGCACGAGCGGCCCCATTCACCAGTGAGAAGACCGGACTGCGCAAGCGCGTCTAATCGGGTGATTAGATGCTGAAATTAGACGGCACCATGGAGACGAGGACACTAGCAATGGAACAGGTAAGTGAATAACTTCTGTATGGCTCATAATTAATGCACGATGTACATTACAAAGTGCATTAATATGGCCATACAGAAGTGTATAACCCCACTTGCTTTCGCGGGACAACCCCTTTAAGGCTCGATGGTGACACGCGCACCCGGAACAAGGACCACAGGTCGTTAGCGGCCATTTTTCCGTCAGTCTCCACTGGAGCTAGAAGTGAGCAAACAGGTACTCCTTTAGACGCTGCTGGAGCCAGATCATTTGTCTCTGTGATGGACAACGTTTGAAATTCGCCCTTAAGCGGGAGACGGCAGCCCACAACAGTCAAATTGATCGCTGCTTATCACTTCTTTTGAGGTAGGTACAGTTATTTCAGATAGGGGAATGGGTAGGTTAAGTTATTCTAGGGTGGGGAATGCTTATGGGCAAGTCTTCATGCTTGATCGGAGGCGGATGAAGTGGCAAAAAAGGCTCGGCCTACACCATGACCATGCCACTCGTCAACCGAAAGTGAATATGAGCCACACAGGTTGGTTGAAATGGCGCAGCATGAATGATAGAACCTGGATCCAAGCGTCCCAGGATGCATTGCAGTGAAAACGTTCAACAATGTTCAGTGTGACCAATGTTTCTATCTTGGAAAATGAACTCGCATACTGTATAGAGTGTATTTGACATATCTTGTCTCAGGCTTTGCTTGCAGTCCTACCATATCGCAGAAAATGCAGAAGTGCAGTCAATGCAGCTTTTTACCTAAAATGGTAAAAATTGGTCAAAGCCTCATGCAGTTTATTACCTGCCCCTGGAATAACCTCAATGGCAATTATAAGAATAATGCTGATAATAATACAAATTCGGGATGTCTGTTTTCAGCCTTACAAAACCATAACTGTAGAAGTTTAGATTTATACGTAAAGCTAGATATTTGTAGAAATGTCTATATTGATATATAACTATCTATTTATATAGCTAGATATATATCTATGCAGTAAGATACATTACATAGATAGATAGATAGATAGACTGTATATAAGCCTGCAAGTCTTGCACTTGAAGCGGCTTTATGATGTCATTAAGGCTCGATGGTGACACGCGCACCCGGAACAAGGACCACAGGTCGTTAGCGGCCATTTTTCCGTCAGTCTCCACTGGAGCTAGAAGTGAGCAAACAGGTACTCCTTTAGACGCTGCTGGAGCCAGATCATTTGTCTCTGTGATGGACAACGTTTGAAATTCGCCCTTAAGAGGGAGACGGCAGCCAGCAACAGTCAAATTGATTGCTGCTTATCACTTCTTTTGAGGTAGGTACAGTTATTTCAGATAGGGGAATGGGTAGGTTAAGTTATTCTAGGGTGGGGAATGCTTATGGGCAAGTCTTTATGCTTGATCGGAGGCGGATGAAGTGGCAAAAAAGGCTCGGCCTACACCATGACCATGCCACTCGTCAACCCAAAGTGAATATGAGCCACACAGGTTGGTTGAAATGGCGCAGCATGAATGATAGAACCTGGATCCAAGCGTCCCAGGATGCATTGCAGCGAAAACGTTCAACAATGTTCAGTGTGACCAATGTTTCTATCTTGGAAAATGAACTCGCATACTGTATAGAGTGTATTTGACATATCTTGTCTCAGGCTTTGCTTGCAGTCCTACCATATCGCAGAAAATGCAGAAGTGCAGTCAATGCAGCTTTTTACCTAAAATGGTAAAAATTGGTCAAAGCCTCATGCAGTTTATTACCTGCCCCTGGAATAACCTCAATGGCAATTATAAGAATAATGCTGATAATAATACAAATTCTGGATGTCTGTTTTCAGCCTTACAAAACCATAACTGTAGAAGTTTAGATTTATACGTAAAGCTAGATATTTGTAGAAATGTCTATATTGATATATAACTATCTATTTATATAGCTAGATATATATCTATGCAGTAAGATACATTACATAGATAGATAGATAGATAGATAGATAGATAGATAGATAGATAGACTGTATATAAGCCTGCAAGTCTTGCACTTGAAGCGGCTTTATGATGTCATTAAGGCTCGATGGTGACACGCGCACCCGGAACAAGGACCACAGGTTGTTAGCGGCCATTTTTCCGTCAGTCTCCACTGGAGCTAGAAGTGAGCAAACAGGTACTCCTTTAGACGCTGCTGGAGCCAGATCATTTGTCTCTGTGATGGACAACGTTTGAAATTCGCCCTTAAGAGGGAGACGGCAGCCAGCAACAGTCAAATTGATTGCTGCTTATCACTTCTTTTGAGGTAGGTACAGTTATTTCAGATAGGGGAATGGGTAGGTTAAGTTATTCTAGGGTGGGGAATGCTTATGGGCAAGTCTTTATGCTTGATCGGAGGCGGATGAAGTGGCAAAAAAGGCTCGGCCTACACCATGACCATGCCACTCGTCAACCCAAAGTGAATATGAGCCACACAGGTTGGTTGAAATGGCGCAGCATGAATGATAGAACCTGGATCCAAGCGTCCCAGGATGCATTGCAGCGAAAACGTTCAACAATGTTCAGTGTGACCAATGTTTCTATCTTGGAAAATGAACTCGCATACTGTATAGAGTGTATTTGACATATCTTGTCTCAGGCTTTGCTTGCAGTCCTACCATATCGCAGAAAATGCAGAAGTGCAGTCAATGCAGCTTTTTACCTAAAATGGTAAAAATTGGTCAAAGCCTCATGCAGTTTATTACCTGCCCCTGGAATAACCTCAATGGCAATTATAAGAATAATGCTGATAATAATACAAATTCTGGATGTCTGTTTTCAGCCTTACAAAACCATAACTGTAGAAGTTTAGATTTATACGTAAAGCTAGATATTTGTAGAAATGTCTATATTGATATATAACTATCTATTTATATAGCTAGATATATATCTATGCAGTAAGATACATTACATAGATAGATAGATAGATAGATAGACTGTATATAAGCCTGCAAGTCTTGCACTTGAAGCGGCTTTATGATGTCATTAAGGCTCGATGGTGACACGCGCACCCGGAACAAGGACCACAGGTTGTTAGCGGCCATTTTTCCGTCAGTCTCCACTGGAGCTAGAAGTGAGCAAACAGGTACTCCTTTAGACGCTGCTGGAGCCAGATCATTTGTCTCTGTGATGGACAACGTTTGAAATTCGCCCTTAAGCGGGAGACGGCAGCCAGCAACAGTCAAATTGATCGCTGCTTATCACTTCTTTTGAGGTAGGTACAGTTATTTCAGATAGGGGAATGGGTAGGTTAAGTTATTCTAGGGTGGGGAATGCTTATGGGCAAGTCTTTATGCTTGATCGGAGGCGGATGAAGTGGCAAAAAAGGCTCGGCCTACACCATGACCATGCCACTCGTCAACCCAAAGTGAATATGAGCCACACAGGTTGGTTGAAATGGCGCAGCATGAATGATAGAACCTGGATCCAAGCGTCCCAGGATGCATTGCAGCGAAAACGTTCAACAATGTTCAGTGTGACCAATGTTTCTATCTTGGAAAATGAACTCGCATACTGTATAGAGTGTATTTGACATATCTTGTCTCAGGCTTTGCTTGCAGTCCTACCATATCGCAGAAAATGCAGAAGTGCAGTCAATGCAGCTTTTTACCTAAAATGGTAAAAAATGGTCAAAGCCTCATGCAGTGTATTACCTGCCCCTGGAATAACCTCAATGGAATTATAAGAATAATGCTGATAATAATACAAATTCTGGATGTCTGTTTTCAGCCTTACAAAACCATAACTGTAGAAGTTTAGATTTATACGTAAAGCTAGATATTTGTAAAAATATCTATATTGATATATAACTATCTATTTATATAGCTAGATATATATCTATGCAGTAAGATACATTACATAGATAGATAGATAGATAGATAGATAGATAGATAGATAGATAGATAGACTGTATATAAGCCTGCAAGTCTTGCACTTGAAGCGGTTTTATGATGTCATTAAAGTGGTTGTTCCGCGCCGAAACTGTTTTTTTTTTCCTTCAATAGGCCCCCCGGTTCGGCGCGAGACAAACCCAATGCATGTGTTAAAAAAAAAAAAGTTTAGTACTTACCCGAATCCCCGCGCTGCGGTGACTTCTTCCTTACCTTAGCAAGATGGCCGCCGGGATCTTCACCCACGATGCACCGCGGGTCTTCTCCCATGGTGCACCGTGGGCTCTGTGCGGTCCATTGCCGATTCCAGCCTCCTGATTGGCTGGAATCGGCACACGTGACGGGGCGGAGCTACGAGGACCAGCTCTCCGGCACGAGCGGCCCCATTCACCAGTGAGAAGACCGGACTGCGCAAGCGCGTCTAATCGGGTGATTAGATGCTGAAATTAGACGGCACCATGGAGACGAGGACACTAGCAATGGAACAGGTAAGTGAATAACTTCTGTATGGCTCATAATTAATGCACGATGTACATTACAAAGTGCATTAATATGGCCATACAGAAGTGTATAACCCCACTTGCTTTCGCGGGACAACCCCTTTAAGGCTCGATGGTGACACGCGCACCCGGAACAAGGACCACAGGTCGTTAGCGGCCATTTTTCCGTCAGTCTCCACTGGAGCTAGAAGTGAGCAAACAGGTACTCCTTTAGACGCTGCTGGAGCCAGATCATTTGTCTCTGTGATGGACAACGTTTGAAATTCGCCCTTAAGCGGGAGACGGCAGCCCACAACAGTCAAATTGATCGCTGCTTATCACTTCTTTTGAGGTAGGTACAGTTATTTCAGATAGGGGAATGGGTAGGTTAAGTTATTCTAGGGTGGGGAATGCTTATGGGCAAGTCTTCATGCTTGATCGGAGGCGGATGAAGTGGCAAAAAAGGCTCGGCCTACACCATGACCATGCCACTCGTCAACCGAAAGTGAATATGAGCCACACAGGTTGGTTGAAATGGCGCAGCATGAATGATAGAACCTGGATCCAAGCGTCCCAGGATGCATTGCAGTGAAAACGTTCAACAATGTTCAGTGTGACCAATGTTTCTATCTTGGAAAATGAACTCGCATACTGTATAGAGTGTATTTGACATATCTTGTCTCAGGCTTTGCTTGCAGTCCTACCATATCGCAGAAAATGCAGAAGTGCAGTCAATGCAGCTTTTTACCTAAAATGGTAAAAATTGGTCAAAGCCTCATGCAGTTTATTACCTGCCCCTGGAATAACCTCAATGGCAATTATAAGAATAATGCTGATAATAATACAAATTCGGGATGTCTGTTTTCAGCCTTACAAAACCATAACTGTAGAAGTTTAGATTTATACGTAAAGCTAGATATTTGTAGAAATGTCTATATTGATATATAACTATCTATTTATATAGCTAGATATATATCTATGCAGTAAGATACATTACATAGATAGATAGATAGATAGACTGTATATAAGCCTGCAAGTCTTGCACTTGAAGCGGCTTTATGATGTCATTAAGGCTCGATGGTGACACGCGCACCCGGAACAAGGACCACAGGTCGTTAGCGGCCATTTTTCCGTCAGTCTCCACTGGAGCTAGAAGTGAGCAAACAGGTACTCCTTTAGACGCTGCTGGAGCCAGATCATTTGTCTCTGTGATGGACAACGTTTGAAATTCGCCCTTAAGAGGGAGACGGCAGCCAGCAACAGTCAAATTGATTGCTGCTTATCACTTCTTTTGAGGTAGGTACAGTTATTTCAGATAGGGGAATGGGTAGGTTAAGTTATTCTAGGGTGGGGAATGCTTATGGGCAAGTCTTTATGCTTGATCGGAGGCGGATGAAGTGGCAAAAAAGGCTCGGCCTACACCATGACCATGCCACTCGTCAACCCAAAGTGAATATGAGCCACACAGGTTGGTTGAAATGGCGCAGCATGAATGATAGAACCTGGATCCAAGCGTCCCAGGATGCATTGCAGCGAAAACGTTCAACAATGTTCAGTGTGACCAATGTTTCTATCTTGGAAAATGAACTCGCATACTGTATAGAGTGTATTTGACATATCTTGTCTCAGGCTTTGCTTGCAGTCCTACCATATCGCAGAAAATGCAGAAGTGCAGTCAATGCAGCTTTTTACCTAAAATGGTAAAAATTGGTCAAAGCCTCATGCAGTTTATTACCTGCCCCTGGAATAACCTCAATGGCAATTATAAGAATAATGCTGATAATAATACAAATTCTGGATGTCTGTTTTCAGCCTTACAAAACCATAACTGTAGAAGTTTAGATTTATACGTAAAGCTAGATATTTGTAGAAATGTCTATATTGATATATAACTATCTATTTATATAGCTAGATATATATCTATGCAGTAAGATACATTACATAGATAGATAGATAGACTGTATATAAGCCTGCAAGTCTTGCACTTGAAGCGGCTTTATGATGTCATTAAGGCTCGATGGTGACACGCGCACCCGGAACAAGGACCACAGGTTGTTAGCGGCCATTTTTCCGTCAGTCTCCACTGGAGCTAGAAGTGAGCAAACAGGTACTCCTTTAGACGCTGCTGGAGCCAGATCATTTGTCTCTGTGATGGACAACGTTTGAAATTCGCCCTTAAGCGGGAGACGGCAGCCAGCAACAGTCAAATTGATCGCTGCTTATCACTTCTTTTGAGGTAGGTACAGTTATTTCAGATAGGGGAATGGGTAGGTTAAGTTATTCTAGGGTGGGGAATGCTTATGGGCAAGTCTTTATGCTTGATCGGAGGCGGATGAAGTGGCAAAAAAGGCTCGGCCTACACCATGACCATGCCACTCGTCAACCCAAAGTGAATATGAGCCACACAGGTTGGTTGAAATGGCGCAGCATGAATGATAGAACCTGGATCCAAGCGTCCCAGGATGCATTGCAGCGAAAACGTTCAACAATGTTCAGTGTGACCAATGTTTCTATCTTGGAAAATGAACTCGCATACTGTATAGAGTGTATTTGACATATCTTGTCTCAGGCTTTGCTTGCAGTCCTACCATATCGCAGAAAATGCAGAAGTGCAGTCAATGCAGCTTTTTACCTAAAATGGTAAAAAATGGTCAAAGCCTCATGCAGTTTATTACCTGCCCCTGGAATAACCTCAATGGCAATTATAAGAATAATGCTGATAATAATACAAATTCTGGATGTCTGTTTTCAGCCTTACAAAACCATAACTGTAGAAGTTTAGATTTATACGTAAAGCTAGATATTTGTAGAAATGTCTATATTGATATATAACTATCTATTTATATAGCTAGATATATATCTATGCAGTAAGATACATTACATAGATAGATAGATAGATAGACTGTATATAAGCCTGCAAGTCTTGCACTTGAAGCGGCTTTATGATGTCATTAAGGCTCGATGGTGACACGCGCACCCGGAACAAGGACCACAGGTCGTTAGCGGCCATTTTTCCGTCAGTCTCCACTGGAGCTAGAAGTGAGCAAACAGGTACTCCTTTAGACGCTGCTGGAGCCAGATCATTTGTCTCTGTGATGGACAACGTTTGAAATTCGCCCTTAAGAGGGAGACGGCAGCCAGCAACAGTCAAATTGATTGCTGCTTATCACTTCTTTTGAGGTAGGTACAGTTATTTCAGATAGGGGAATGGGTAGGTTAAGTTATTCTAGGGTGGGGAATGCTTATGGGCAAGTCTTTATGCTTGATCGGAGGCGGATGAAGTGGCAAAAAAGGCTCGGCCTACACCATGACCATGCCACTCGTCAACCCAAAGTGAATATGAGCCACACAGGTTGGTTGAAATGGCGCAGCATGAATGATAGAACCTGGATCCAAGCGTCCCAGGATGCATTGCAGCGAAAACGTTCAACAATGTTCAGTGTGACCAATGTTTCTATCTTGGAAAATGAACTCGCATACTGTATAGAGTGTATTTGACATATCTTGTCTCAGGCTTTGCTTGCAGTCCTACCATATCGCAGAAAATGCAGAAGTGCAGTCAATGCAGCTTTTTACCTAAAATGGTAAAAATTGGTCAAAGCCTCATGCAGTTTATTACCTGCCCCTGGAATAACCTCAATGGCAATTATAAGAATAATGCTGATAATAATACAAATTCTGGATGTCTGTTTTCAGCCTTACAAAACCATAACTGTAGAAGTTTAGATTTATACGTAAAGCTAGATATTTGTAGAAATGTCTATATTGATATATAACTATCTATTTATATAGCTAGATATATATCTATGCAGTAAGATACATTACATAGATAGATAGATAGACTGTATATAAGCCTGCAAGTCTTGCACTTGAAGCGGCTTTATGATGTCATTAAGGCTCGATGGTGACACGCGCACCCGGAACAAGGACCACAGGTTGTTAGCGGCCATTTTTCCGTCAGTCTCCACTGGAGCTAGAAGTGAGCAAACAGGTACTCCTTTAGACGCTGCTGGAGCCAGATCATTTGTCTCTGTGATGGACAACGTTTGAAATTCGCCCTTAAGCGGGAGACGGCAGCCAGCAACAGTCAAATTGATCGCTGCTTATCACTTCTTTTGAGGTAGGTACAGTTATTTCAGATAGGGGAATGGGTAGGTTAAGTTATTCTAGGGTGGGGAATGCTTATGGGCAAGTCTTTATGCTTGATCGGAGGCGGATGAAGTGGCAAAAAAGGCTCGGCCTACACCATGACCATGCCACTCGTCAACCCAAAGTGAATATGAGCCACACAGGTTGGTTGAAATGGCGCAGCATGAATGATAGAACCTGGATCCAAGCGTCCCAGGATGCATTGCAGCGAAAACGTTCAACAATGTTCAGTGTGACCAATGTTTCTATCTTGGAAAATGAACTCGCATACTGTATAGAGTGTATTTGACATATCTTGTCTCAGGCTTTGCTTGCAGTCCTACCATATCGCAGAAAATGCAGAAGTGCAGTCAATGCAGCTTTTTACCTAAAATGGTAAAAAATGGTCAAAGCCTCATGCAGTTTATTACCTGCCCCTGGAATAACCTCAATGGCAATTATAAGAATAATGCTGATAATAATACAAATTCTGGATGTCTGTTTTCAGCCTTACAAAACCATAACTGTAGAAGTTTAGATTTATACGTAAAGCTAGATATTTGTAGAAATGTCTATATTGATATATAACTATCTATTTATATAGCTAGATATATATCTATGCAGTAAGATACATTACATAGATAGATAGATAGATAGATAGACTGTATATAAGCCTGCAAGTCTTGCACTTGAAGCGGCTTTATGATGTCATTAAGGCTCGATGGTGACACGCGCACCCGGAACAAGGACCACAGGTTGTTAGCGGCCATTTTTCCGTCAGTCTCCACTGGAGCTAGAAGTGAGCAAACAGGTACTCCTTTAGACGCTGCTGGAGCCAGATCATTTGTCTCTGTGATGGACAACGTTTGAAATTCGCCCTTAAGCGGGAGACGGCAGCCAGCAACAGTCAAATTGATTGCTGCTTATCACTTCTTTTGAGGTAGGTACAGTTATTTCAGATAGGGGAATGGGTAGGTTAAGTTATTCTAGGGTGGGGAATGCTTATGGGCAAGTCTTTATGCTTGATCGGAGGCGGATGAAGTGGCAAAAAAGGCTCGGCCTACACCATGACCATGCCACTCGTCAACCCAAAGTGAATATGAGCCACACAGGTTGGTTGAAATGGCGCAGCATGAATGATAGAACCTGGATCCAAGCGTCCCAGGATGCATTGCAGCGAAAACGTTCAACAATGTTCAGTGTGACCAATGTTTCTATCTTGGAAAATGAACTCGCATACTGTATAGAGTGTATTTGACATATCTTGTCTCAGGCTTTGCTTGCAGTCCTACCATATCGCAGAAAATGCAGAAGTGCAGTCAATGCAGCTTTTTACCTAAAATGGTAAAAATTGGTCAAAGCCTCATGCAGTTTATTACCTGCCCCTGGAATAACCTCAATGGCAATTATAAGAATAATGCTGATAATAATACAAATTCTGGATGTCTGTTTTCAGCCTTACAAAACCATAACTGTAGAAGTTTAGATTTATACGTACAGCTAGATATTTGTAGAAATGTCTATATTGATATATAACTATCTATTTATATAGCTAGATATATATCTATGCAGTAAGATACATTACATAGATAGATAGATAGATAGATAGATAGATAGATAGATAGATAGACTGTATATAAGCCTGCAAGTCTTGCACTTGAAGCGGCTTTATGATGTCATTAAGGCTCGATGGTGACACGCGCACCCGGAACAAGGACCACAGGTTGTTAGCGGCCATTTTTCCGTCAGTCTCCACTGGAGCTAGAAGTGAGCAAACAGGTACTCCTTTAGACGCTGCTGGAGCCAGATCATTTGTCTCTGTGATGGACAACGTTTGAAATTCGCCCTTAAGCGGGAGACGGCAGCCAGCAACAGTCAAATTGATCGCTGCTTATCACTTCTTTTGAGGTAGGTACAGTTATTTCAGATAGGGGAATGGGTAGGTTAAGTTATTCTAGGGTGGGGAATGCTTATGGGCAAGTCTTTATGCTTGATCGGAGGCGGATGAAGTGGCAAAAAAGGCTCGGCCTACACCATGACCATGCCACTCGTCAACCCAAAGTGAATATGAGCCACACAGGTTGGTTGAAATGGCGCAGCATGAATGATAGAACCTGGATCCAAGCGTCCCAGGATGCATTGCAGCGAAAACGTTCAACAATGTTCAGTGTGACCAATGTTTCTATCTTGGAAAATGAACTCGCATACTGTATAGAGTGTATTTGACATATCTTGTCTCAGGCTTTGCTTGCAGTCCTACCATATCGCAGAAAATGCAGAAGTGCAGTCAATGCAGCTTTTTACCTAAAATGGTAAAAAATGGTCAAAGCCTCATGCAGTTTATTACCTGCCCCTGGAATAACCTCAATGGCAATTATAAGAATAATGCTGATAATAATACAAATTCTGGATGTCTGTTTTCAGCCTTACAAAACCATAACTGTAGAAGTTTAGATTTATACGTACAGCTAGATATTTGTAGAAATGTCTATATTGATATATAACTATCTATTTATATAGCTAGATATATATCTATGCAGTAAGATACATTACATAGATAGATAGATAGATAGATAGATAGACTGTATATAAGCCTGCAAGTCTTGCACTTGAAGCGGCTTTATGATGTCATTAAGGCTCGATGGTGACACGCGCACCCGGAACAAGGACCACAGGTTGTTAGCGCCCATTTTTCCGTCAGTCTCCACTGGAGCTAGAAGTGAGCAAACAGGTACTCCTTTAGACGCTGCTGGAGCCAGATCATTTGTCTCTGTGATGGACAACGTTTGAAATTCGCCCTTAAGCGGGAGACGGCAGCCAGCAACAGTCAAATTGATCGCTGCTTATCACTTCTTTTGAGGTAGGTACAGTTATTTCAGATAGGGGAATGGGTAGGTTAAGTTATTCTAGGGTGGGGAATGCTTATGGGCAAGTCTTTATGCTTGATCGGAGGCGGATGAAGTGGCAAAAAAGGCTCGGCCTACACCATGACCATGCCACTCGTCAACCCAAAGTGAATATGAGCCACACAGGTTGGTTGAAATGGCGCAGCATGAATGATAGAACCTGGATCCAAGCGTCCCAGGATGCATTGCAGCGAAAACGTTCAACAATGTTCAGTGTGACCAATGTTTCTATCTTGGAAAATGAACTCGCATACTGTATAGAGTGTATTTGACATATCTTGTCTCAGGCTTTGCTTGCAGTCCTACCATATCGCAGAAAATGAAGAAGTGCAGTCAATGCAGCTTTTTACCTAAAATGGTAAAAAATGGTCAAAGCCTCATGCAGTGTATTACCTGCCCCTGGAATAACCTCAATGGAATTATAAGAATAATGCTGATAATAATACAAATTCTGGATGTCTGTTTTCAGCCTTACAAAACCATAACTGTAGAAGTTTAGATTTATACGTAAAGCTAGATATTTGTAAAAATATCTATATTGATATATAACTATCTATTTATATAGCTAGATATATATCTATGCAGTAAGATACATTACATAGATAGATAGATAGACTGTATATAAGCCTGCAAGTCTTGCACTTGAAGCGGCTTTATGATGTCATTAAGGCTCGATGGTGACACGCGCACCCGGAACAAGGACCACAGGTTGTTAGCGGCCATTTTTCCATCAGTCTCCACTGGAGCTAGAAGTGAGCAAACAGGTACTCCTTTAGACGCTGCTGGAGCCAGATCATTTGTCTCTGTGATGGACAACGTTTGAAATTCGCCCTTAAGCGGGAGACGGCAGCCAGCAACAGTCAAATTGATCGCTGCTTATCACTTCTTTTGAGGTAGGTACAGTTATTTCAGATAGGGGAATGGGTAGGTTAAGTTATTCTAGGGTGGGGAATGCTTATGGGCAAGTCTTTATGCTTGATCGGAGGCGGATGAAGTGGCAAAAAAGGCTCGGCCTACACCATGACCATGCCACTCGTCAACCCAAAGTGAATATGAGCCACACAGGTTGGTTGAAATGGCGCAGCATGAATGATAGAACCTGGATCCAAGCGTCCCAGGATGCATTGCAGCGAAAACGTTCAACAATGTTCAGTGTGACCAATGTTTCTATCTTGGAAAATGAACTCGCATACTGTATAGAGTGTATTTGACATATCTTGTCTCAGGCTTTGCTTGCAGTCCTACCATATCGCAGAAAATGCAGAAGTGCAGTCAATGCAGCTTTTTACCTAAAATGGTAAAAAATGGTCAAAGCCTCATGCAGTGTATTACCTGCCCCTGGAATAACCTCAATGGAATTATAAGAATAATGCTGATAATAATACAAATTCTGGATGTCTGTTTTCAGCCTTACAAAACCATAACTGTAGAAGTTTAGATTTATACGTAAAGCTAGATATTTGTAAAAATATCTATATTGATATATAACTATCTATTTATATAGCTAGATATATATCTATGCAGTAAGATACATTACATAGATAGATAGACTGTATATAAGCCTGCAAGTCTTGCACTTGAAGCGGCTTTATGATGTCATTAAGGCTCGATGGTGACACGCGCACCCGGAACAAGGACCACAGGTCGTTAGCGGCCATTTTTCCGTCAGTCTCCACTGGAGCTAGAAGTGAGCAAACACGTACTCCTTTAGACGCTGCTGGAGCCAGATCATTTGTCTCTGTGATGGACAACGTTTGAAATTCGCCCTTAAGCGGGAGACGGCAGCCAGCAACAGTCAAATTGATCGCTGCTTATCACTTCTTTTGAGGTAGGTACAGTTATTTCAGATAGGGGAATGGGTAGGTTAAGTTATTCTAGGGTGGGGAATGCTTATGGGCAAGTCTTTATGCTTGATCGGAGGCGGATGAAGTGGCAAAAAAGGCTCGGCCTACACCATGACCATGCCACTCGTCAACCCAAAGTGAATATGAGCCACACAGGTTGGTTGAAATGGCGCAGCATGAATGATAGAACCTGGATCCAAGCGTCCCAGGATGCATTGCAGCGAAAACGTTCAACAATGTTCAGTGTGACCAATGTTTCTATCTTGGAAAATGAACTCGCATACTGTATAGAGTGTATTTGACATATCTTGTCTCAGGCTTTGCTTGCAGTCCTACCATATCGCAGAAAATGCAGAAGTGCAGTCAATGCAGCTTTTTACCTAAAATGGTAAAAAATGGTCAAAGCCTCATGCAGTGTATTACCTGCCCCTGGAATAACCTCAATGGAATTATAAGAATAATGCTGATAATAATACAAATTCTGGATGTCTGTTTTCAGCCTTACAAAACCATAACTGTAGAAGTTTAGATTTATACGTAAAGCTAGATATTTGTAAAAATATCTATATTGATATATAACTATCTATTTATATAGCTAGATATATATCTATGCAGTAAGATACATTACATAGATAGATAGATAGACTGTATATAAGCCTGCAAGTCTTGCACTTGAAGCGGCTTTATGATGTCATTAAGGCTCGATGGTGACACGCGCACCCGGAACAAGGACCACAGGTCGTTAGCGGCCATTTTTCCGTCAGTCTCCACTGGAGCTAGAAGTGAGCAAACACGTACTCCTTTAGACGCTGCTGGAGCCAGATCATTTGTCTCTGTGATGGACAACGTTTGAAATTCGCCCTTAAGAGGGAGACGGCAGCCAGCAACAGTCAAATTGATCGCTGCTTATCACTTCTTTTGAGGTAGGTACAGTTATTTCAGATAGGGGAATGGGTAGGTTAAGTTATTCTAGGGTGGGGAATGCTTATGGGCAAGTCTTTATGCTTGATCGGAGGCGGATGAAGTGGCAAAAAAGGCTCGGCCTACACCATGACCATGCCACTCGTCAACCCAAAGTGAATATGAGCCACACAGGTTGGTTGAAATGGCGCAGCATGAATGATAGAACCTGGATCCAAGCGTCCCAGGATGCATTGCAGCGAAAACGTTCAACAATGTTCAGTGTGACCAATGTTTCTATCTTGGAAAATGAACTCGCATACTGTATAGAGTGTATTTGACATATCTTGTCTCAGGCTTTGCTTGCAGTCCTACCATATCGCAGAAAATGCAGAAGTGCAGTCAATGCAGCTTTTTACCTAAAATGGTAAAAAATGGTCAAAGCCTCATGCAGTGTATTACCTGCCCCTGGAATAACCTCAATGGAATTATAAGAATAATGCTGATAATAATACAAATTCTGGATGTCTGTTTTCAGCCTTACAAAACCATAACTGTAGAAGTTTAGATTTATACGTAAAGCTAGATATTTGTAAAAATATCTATATTGATATATAACTATCTATTTATATAGCTAGATATATATCTATGCAGTAAGATACATTACATAGATAGATAGATAGACTGTATATAAGCCTGCAAGTCTTGCACTTGAAGCGGCTTTATGATGTCATTAAGGCTCGATGGTGACACGCGCACCCGGAACAAGGACCACAGGTCGTTAGCGGCCATTTTTCCGTCAGTCTCCACTGGAGCTAGAAGTGAGCAAACACGTACTCCTTTAGACGCTGCTGGAGCCAGATCATTTGTCTCTGTGATGGACAACGTTTGAAATTCGCCCTTAAGAGGGAGACGGCAGCCAGCAACAGTCAAATTGATTGCTGCTTATCACTTCTTTTGAGGTAGGTACAGTTATTTCAGATAGGGGAATGGGTAGGTTAAGTTATTCTAGGGTGGGGAATGCTTATGGGCAAGTCTTTATGCTTGATCGGAGGCGGATGAAGTGGCAAAAAAGGCTCGGCCTACACCATGACCATGCCACTCGTCAACCCAAAGTGAATATGAGCCACACAGGTTGGTTGAAATGGCGCAGCATGAATGATAGAACCTGGATCCAAGCGTCCCAGGATGCATTGCAGCGAAAACGTTCAACAATGTTCAGTGTGACCAATGTTTCTATCTTGGAAAATGAACTCGCATACTGTATAGAGTGTATTTGACATATCTTGTCTCAGGCTTTGCTTGCAGTCCTACCATATCGCAGAAAATGCAGAAGTGCAGTCAATGCAGCTTTTTACCTAAAATGGTAAAAAATGGTCAAAGCCTCATGCAGTGTATTACCTGCCCCTGGAATAACCTCAATGGAATTATAAGAATAATGCTGATAATAATACAAATTCTGGATGTCTGTTTTCAGCCTTACAAAACCATAACTGTAGAAGTTTAGATTTATACGTAAAGCTAGATATTTGTAAAAATATCTATATTGATATATAACTATCTATTTATATAGCTAGATATATATCTATGCAGTAAGATACATTACATAGATAGATAGATAGACTGTATATAAGCCTGCAAGTCTTGCACTTGAAGCGGCTTTATGATGTCATTAAGGCTCGATGGTGACACGCGCACCCGGAACAAGGACCACAGGTCGTTAGCGGCCATTTTTCCGTCAGTCTCCACTGGAGCTAGAAGTGAGCAAACACGTACTCCTTTAGACGCTGCTGGAGCCAGATCATTTGTCTCTGTGATGGACAACGTTTGAAATTCGCCCTTAAGAGGGAGACGGCAGCCAGCAACAGTCAAATTGATTGCTGCTTATCACTTCTTTTGAGGTAGGTACAGTTATTTCAGATAGGGGAATGGGTAGGTTAAGTTATTCTAGGGTGGGGAATGCTTATGGGCAAGTCTTTATGCTTGATCGGAGGCGGATGAAGTGGCAAAAAAGGCTCGGCCTACACCATGACCATGCCACTCGTCAACCCAAAGTGAATATGAGCCACACAGGTTGGTTGAAATGGCGCAGCATGAATGATAGAACCTGGATCCAAGCGTCCCAGGATGCATTGCAGCGAAAACGTTCAACAATGTTCAGTGTGACCAATGTTTCTATCTTGGAAAATGAACTCGCATACTGTATAGAGTGTATTTGACATATCTTGTCTCAGGCTTTGCTTGCAGTCCTACCATATCGCAGAAAATGCAGAAGTGCAGTCAATGCAGCTTTTTACCTAAAATGGTAAAAATTGGTCAAAGCCTCATGCAGTTTATTACCTGCCCCTGGAATAACCTCAATGGCAATTATAAGAATAATGCTGATAATAATACAAATTCTGGATGTCTGTTTTCAGCCTTACAAAACCATAACTGTAGAAGTTTAGATTTATACGTAAAGCTAGATATTTGTAGAAATGTCTATATTGATATATAACTATCTATTTATATAGCTAGATATATATCTATGCAGTAAGATACATTACATAGATAGATAGATAGATAGATAGACTGTATATAAGCCTGCAAGTCTTGCACTTGAAGCGGCTTTATGATGTCATTAAGGCTCGATGGTGACACGCGCACCCGGAACAAGGACCACAGGTTGTTAGCGGCCATTTTTCCGTCAGTCTCCACTGGAGCTAGAAGTGAGCAAACAGGTACTCCTTTAGACGCTGCTGGAGCCAGATCATTTGTCTCTGTGATGGACAACGTTTGAAATTCGCCCTTAAGCGGGAGACGGCAGCCAGCAACAGTCAAATTGATCGCTGCTTATCACTTCTTTTGAGGTAGGTACAGTTATTTCAGATAGGGGAATGGGTAGGTTAAGTTATTCTAGGGTGGGGAATGCTTATGGGCAAGTCTTTATGCTTGATCGGAGGCGGATGAAGTGGCAAAAAAGGCTCGGCCTACACCATGACCATGCCACTCGTCAACCCAAAGTGAATATGAGCCACACAGGTTGGTTGAAATGGCGCAGCATGAATGATAGAACCTGGATCCAAGCGTCCCAGGATGCATTGCAGCGAAAACGTTCAACAATGTTCAGTGTGACCAATGTTTCTATCTTGGAAAATGAACTCGCATACTGTATAGAGTGTATTTGACATATCTTGTCTCAGGCTTTGCTTGCAGTCCTACCATATCGCAGAAAATGCAGAAGTGCAGTCAATGCAGCTTTTTACCTAAAATGGTAAAAAATGGTCAAAGCCTCATGCAGTGTATTACCTGCCCCTGGAATAACCTCAATGGAATTATAAGAATAATGCTGATAATAATACAAATTCTGGATGTCTGTTTTCAGCCTTACAAAACCATAACTGTAGAAGTTTAGATTTATACGTAAAGCTAGATATTTGTAAAAATATCTATATTGATATATAACTATCTATTTATATAGCTAGATATATATCTATGCAGTAAGATACATTACATAGATAGATAGATAGACTGTATATAAGCCTGCAAGTCTTGCACTTGAAGCGGCTTTATGATGTCATTAAGGCTCGATGGTGACACGCGCACCCGGAACAAGGACCACAGGTTGTTAGCGGCCATTTTTCCGTCAGTCTCCACTGGAGCTAGAAGTGAGCAAACAGGTACTCCTTTAGACGCTGCTGGAGCCAGATCATTTGTCTCTGTGATGGACAACGTTTGAAATTCGCCCTTAAGCGGGAGACGGCAGCCAGCAACAGTCAAATTGATCGCTGCTTATCACTTCTTTTGAGGTAGGTACAGTTATTTCAGATAGGGGAATGGGTAGGTTAAGTTATTCTAGGGTGGGGAATGCTTATGGGCAAGTCTTTATGCTTGATCGGAGGCGGATGAAGTGGCAAAAAAGGCTCGGCTTACACCATGACCATGCCACTCGTCAACCCAAAGTGAATATGAGCCACACAGGTTGGTTGAAATGGCGCAGCATGAATGATAGAACCTGGATCCAAGCGTCCCAGGATGCATTGCAGCGAAAACGTTCAACAATGTTCAGTGTGACCAATGTTTCTATCTTGGAAAATGAACTCGCATACTGTATAGAGTGTATTTGACATATCTTGTCTCAGGCTTTGCTTGCAGTCCTACCATATCGCAGAAAATGCAGAAGTGCAGTCAATGCAGCTTTTTACCTAAAATGGTAAAAAATGGTCAAAGCCTCATGCAGTGTATTACCTGCCCCTGGAATAACCTCAATGGAATTATAAGAATAATGCTGATAATAATACAAATTCTGGATGTCTGTTTTCAGCCTTACAAAACCATAACTGTAGAAGTTTAGATTTATACGTAAAGCTAGATATTTGTAAAAATATCTATATTGATATATAACTATCTATTTATATAGCTAGATATATATCTATGCAGTAAGATACATTACATAGATAGATAGATAGATAGATAGATAGACTGTATATAAGCCTGCAAGTCTTGCACTTGAAGCGGCTTTATGATGTCATTAAGGCTCGATGGTGACACGCGCACCCGGAACAAGGACCACAGGTTGTTAGCGGCCATTTTTCCGTCAGTCTCCACTGGAGCTAGAAGTGAGCAAACAGGTACTCCTTTAGACGCTGCTGGAGCCAGATCATTTGTCTCTGTGATGGACAACGTTTGAAATTCGCCCTTAAGAGGGAGACGGCAGCCAGCAACAGTCAAATTGATCGCTGCTTATCACTTCTTTTGAGGTAGGTACAGTTATTTCAGATAGGGGAATGGGTAGGTTAAGTTATTCTAGGGTGGGGAATGCTTATGGGCAAGTCTTTATGCTTGATCGGAGGCGGATGAAGTGGCAAAAAAGGCTCGGCCTACACCATGACCATGCCACTCGTCAACCCAAAGTGAATATGAGCCACACAGGTTGGTTGAAATGGTGCAGCATGAATGATAGAACCTGGATCCAAGCGTCCCAGGATGCATTGCAGCGAAAACGTTCAACAATGTTCAGTGTGACCAATGTTTCTATCTTGGAAAATGAACTCGCATACTGTATAGAGTGTATTTGACATATCTTGTCTCAGGCTTTGCTTGCAGTCCTACCATATCGCAGAAAATGCAGAAGTGCAGTCAATGCAGCTTTTTACCTAAAATGGTAAAAAATGGTCAAAGCCTCATGCAGTGTATTACCTGCCCCTGGAATAACCTCAATGGAATTATAAGAATAATGCTGATAATAATACAAATTCTGGATGTCTGTTTTCAGCCTTACAAAACCATAACTGTAGAAGTTTAGATTTATACGTAAAGCTAGATATTTGTAAAAATATCTATATTGATATATAACTATCTATTTATATAGCTAGATATATATCTATGCAGTAAGATACATTACATAGATAGATAGATAGACTGTATATAAGCCTGCAAGTCTTGCACTTGAAGCGGCTTTATGATGTCATTAAGGCTCGATGGTGACACGCGCACCCGGAACAAGGACCACAGGTCGTTAGCGGCCATTTTTCCGTCAGTCTCCACTGGAGCTAGAAGTGAGCAAACACGTACTCCTTTAGACGCTGCTGGAGCCAGATCATTTGTCTCTGTGATGGACAACGTTTGAAATTCGCCCTTAAGAGGGAGACGGCAGCCAGCAACAGTCAAATTGATCGCTGCTTATCACTTCTTTTGAGGTAGGTACAGTTATTTCAGATAGGGGAATGGGTAGGTTAAGTTATTCTAGGGTGGGGAATGCTTATGGGCAAGTCTTTATGCTTGATCGGAGGCGGATGAAGTGGCAAAAAAGGCTCGGCCTACACCATGACCATGCCACTCGTCAACCCAAAGTGAATATGAGCCACACAGGTTGGTTGAAATGGCGCAGCATGAATGATAGAACCTGGATCCAAGCGTCCCAGGATGCATTGCAGCGAAAACGTTCAACAATGTTCAGTGTGACCAATGTTTCTATCTTGGAAAATGAACTCGCATACTGTATAGAGTGTATTTGACATATCTTGTCTCAGGCTTTGCTTGCAGTCCTACCATATCGCAGAAAATGCAGAAGTGCAGTCAATGCAGCTTTTTACCTAAAATGGTAAAAATTGGTCAAAGCCTCATGCAGTTTATTACCTGCCCCTGGAATAACCTCAATGGCAATTATAAGAATAATGCTGATAATAATACAAATTCTGGATGTCTGTTTTCAGCCTTACAAAACCATAACTGTAGAAGTTTAGATTTATACGTAAAGCTAGATATTTGTAGAAATGTCTATATTGATATATAACTATCTATTTATATAGCTAGATATATATCTATGCAGTAAGATACATTACATAGATAGATAGATAGATAGATAGACTGTATATAAGCCTGCAAGTCTTGCACTTGAAGCGGCTTTATGATGTCATTAAGGCTCGATGGTGACACGCGCACCCGGAACAAGGACCACAGGTTGTTAGCGGCCATTTTTCCGTCAGTCTCCACTGGAGCTAGAAGTGAGCAAACAGGTACTCCTTTAGACGCTGCTGGAGCCAGATCATTTGTCTCTGTGATGGACAACGTTTGAAATTCGCCCTTAAGCGGGAGACGGCAGCCAGCAACAGTCAAATTGATCGCTGCTTATCACTTCTTTTGAGGTAGGTACAGTTATTTCAGATAGGGGAATGGGTAGGTTAAGTTATTCTAGGGTGGGGAATGCTTATGGGCAAGTCTTTATGCTTGATCGGAGGCGGATGAAGTGGCAAAAAAGGCTCGGCCTACACCATGACCATGCCACTCGTCAACCCAAAGTGAATATGAGCCACACAGGTTGGTTGAAATGGCGCAGCATGAATGATAGAACCTGGATCCAAGCGTCCCAGGATGCATTGCAGCGAAAACGTTCAACAATGTTCAGTGTGACCAATGTTTCTATCTTGGAAAATGAACTCGCATACTGTATAGAGTGTATTTGACATATCTTGTCTCAGGCTTTGCTTGCAGTCCTACCATATCGCAGAAAATGCAGAAGTGCAGTCAATGCAGCTTTTTACCTAAAATGGTAAAAAATGGTCAAAGCCTCATGCAGTGTATTACCTGCCCCTGGAATAACCTCAATGGAATTATAAGAATAATGCTGATAATAATACAAATTCTGGATGTCTGTTTTCAGCCTTACAAAACCATAACTGTAGAAGTTTAGATTTATACGTAAAGCTAGATATTTGTAAAAATATCTATATTGATATATAACTATCTATTTATATAGCTAGATATATATCTATGCAGTAAGATACATTACATAGATAGATAGATAGACTGTATATAAGCCTGCAAGTCTTGCACTTGAAGCGGCTTTATGATGTCATTAAGGCTCGATGGTGACACGCGCACCCGGAACAAGGACCACAGGTTGTTAGCGGCCATTTTTCCGTCAGTCTCCACTGGAGCTAGAAGTGAGCAAACAGGTACTCCTTTAGACGCTGCTGGAGCCAGATCATTTGTCTCTGTGATGGACAACGTTTGAAATTCGCCCTTAAGCGGGAGACGGCAGCCAGCAACAGTCAAATTGATCGCTGCTTATCACTTCTTTTGAGGTAGGTACAGTTATTTCAGATAGGGGAATGGGTAGGTTAAGTTATTCTAGGGTGGGGAATGCTTATGGGCAAGTCTTTATGCTTGATCGGAGGCGGATGAAGTGGCAAAAAAGGCTCGGCTTACACCATGACCATGCCACTCGTCAACCCAAAGTGAATATGAGCCACACAGGTTGGTTGAAATGGCGCAGCATGAATGATAGAACCTGGATCCAAGCGTCCCAGGATGCATTGCAGCGAAAACGTTCAACAATGTTCAGTGTGACCAATGTTTCTATCTTGGAAAATGAACTCGCATACTGTATAGAGTGTATTTGACATATCTTGTCTCAGGCTTTGCTTGCAGTCCTACCATATCGCAGAAAATGCAGAAGTGCAGTCAATGCAGCTTTTTACCTAAAATGGTAAAAAATGGTCAAAGCCTCATGCAGTGTATTACCTGCCCCTGGAATAACCTCAATGGAATTATAAGAATAATGCTGATAATAATACAAATTCTGGATGTCTGTTTTCAGCCTTACAAAACCATAACTGTAGAAGTTTAGATTTATACGTAAAGCTAGATATTTGTAAAAATATCTATATTGATATATAACTATCTATTTATATAGCTAGATATATATCTATGCAGTAAGATACATTACATAGATAGATAGATAGATAGATAGATAGACTGTATATAAGCCTGCAAGTCTTGCACTTGAAGCGGCTTTATGATGTCATTAAGGCTCGATGGTGACACGCGCACCCGGAACAAGGACCACAGGTTGTTAGCGGCCATTTTTCCGTCAGTCTCCACTGGAGCTAGAAGTGAGCAAACAGGTACTCCTTTAGACGCTGCTGGAGCCAGATCATTTGTCTCTGTGATGGACAACGTTTGAAATTCGCCCTTAAGAGGGAGACGGCAGCCAGCAACAGTCAAATTGATCGCTGCTTATCACTTCTTTTGAGGTAGGTACAGTTATTTCAGATAGGGGAATGGGTAGGTTAAGTTATTCTAGGGTGGGGAATGCTTATGGGCAAGTCTTTATGCTTGATCGGAGGCGGATGAAGTGGCAAAAAAGGCTCGGCCTACACCATGACCATGCCACTCGTCAACCCAAAGTGAATATGAGCCACACAGGTTGGTTGAAATGGTGCAGCATGAATGATAGAACCTGGATCCAAGCGTCCCAGGATGCATTGCAGCGAAAACGTTCAACAATGTTCAGTGTGACCAATGTTTCTATCTTGGAAAATGAACTCGCATACTGTATAGAGTGTATTTGACATATCTTGTCTCAGGCTTTGCTTGCAGTCCTACCATATCGCAGAAAATGCAGAAGTGCAGTCAATGCAGCTTTTTACCTAAAATGGTAAAAAATGGTCAAAGCCTCATGCAGTGTATTACCTGCCCCTGGAATAACCTCAATGGAATTATAAGAATAATGCTGATAATAATACAAATTCTGGATGTCTGTTTTCAGCCTTACAAAACCATAACTGTAGAAGTTTAGATTTATACGTAAAGCTAGATATTTGTAAAAATATCTATATTGATATATAACTATCTATTTATATAGCTAGATATATATCTATGCAGTAAGATACATTACATAGATAGATAGATAGATAGATAGATAGATAGATAGATAGATAGATAGACTGTATATAAGCCTGCAAGTCTTGCACTTGAAGCGGCTTTATGATGTCATTAAGGCTCGATGGTGACACGCGCACCCGGAACAAGGACCACAGGTTGTTAGCGGCCATTTTTCCGTCAGTCTCCACTGGAGCTAGAAGTGAGCAAACAGGTACTCCTTTAGACGCTGCTGGAGCCAGATCATTTGTCTCTGTGATGGACAACGTTTGAAATTCGCCCTTAAGCGGGAGACGGCAGCCAGCAACAGTCAAATTGATCGCTGCTTATCACTTCTTTTGAGGTAGGTACAGTTATTTCAGATAGGGGAATGGGTAGGTTAAGTTATTCTAGGGTGGGGAATGCTTATGGGCAAGTCTTTATGCTTGATCGGAGGCGGATGAAGTGGCAAAAAAGGCTCGGCCTACACCATGACCATGCCACTCGTCAACCCAAAGTGAATATGAGCCACACAGGTTGGTTGAAATGGCGCAGCATGAATGATAGAACCTGGATCCAAGCGTCCCAGGATGCATTGCAGCGAAAACGTTCAACAATGTTCAGTGTGACCAATGTTTCTATCTTGGAAAATGAACTCGCATACTGTATAGAGTGTATTTGACATATCTTGTCTCAGGCTTTGCTTGCAGTCCTACCATATCGCAGAAAATGCAGAAGTGCAGTCAATGCAGCTTTTTACCTAAAATGGTAAAAAATGGTCAAAGCCTCATGCAGTGTATTACCTGCCCCTGGAATAACCTCAATGGAATTATAAGAATAATGCTGATAATAATACAAATTCTGGATGTCTGTTTTCAGCCTTACAAAACCATAACTGTAGAAGTTTAGATTTATACGTAAAGCTAGATATTTGTAAAAATATCTATATTGATATATAACTATCTATTTATATAGCTAGATATATATCTATGCAGTAAGATACATTACATAGATAGATAGACTGTATATAAGCCTGCAAGTCTTGCACTTGAAGCGGCTTTATGATGTCATTAAGGCTCGATGGTGACACGCGCACCCGGAACAAGGACCACAGGTCGTTAGCGGCCATTTTTTCGTCAGTCTCCACTGGAGCTAGAAGTGAGCAAACACGTACTCCTTTAGACGCTGCTGGAGCCAGATCATTTGTCTCTGTGATGGACAACGTTTGAAATTCGCCCTTAAGCGGGAGACGGCAGCCAGCAACAGTCAAATTGATCGCTGCTTATCACTTCTTTTGAGGTAGGTACAGTTATTTCAGATAGGGGAATGGGTAGGTTAAGTTATTCTAGGGTGGGGAATGCTTATGGGCAAGTCTTTATGCTTGATCGGAGGCGGATGAAGTGGCAAAAAAGGCTCGGCCTACACCATGACCATGCCACTCGTCAACCCAAAGTGAATATGAGCCACACAGGTTGGTTGAAATGGCGCAGCATGAATGATAGAACCTGGATCCAAGCGTCCCAGGATGCATTGCAGCGAAAACGTTCAACAATGTTCAGTGTGACCAATGTTTCTATCTTGGAAAATGAACTCGCATACTGTATAGAGTGTATTTGACATATCTTGTCTCAGGCTTTGCTTGCAGTCCTACCATATCGCAGAAAATGCAGAAGTGCAGTCAATGCAGCTTTTTACCTAAAATGGTAAAAATTGGTCAAAGCCTCATGCAGTTTATTACCTGCCCCTGGAATAACCTCAATGGCAATTATAAGAATAATGCTGATAATAATACAAATTCTGGATGTCTGTTTTCAGCCTTACAAAACCATAACTGTAGAAGTTTAGATTTATACGTAAAGCTAGATATTTGTAGAAATGTCTATATTGATATATAACTATCTATTTATATAGCTAGATATATATCTATGCAGTAAGATACATTACATAGATAGATAGATAGACTGTATATAAGCCTGCAAGTCTTGCACTTGAAGCGGCTTTATGATGTCATTAAGGCTCGATGGTGACACGCGCACCCGGAACAAGGACCACAGGTCGTTAGCGGCCATTTTTCCGTCAGTCTCCACTGGAGCTAGAAGTGAGCAAACACGTACTCCTTTAGACGCTGCTGGAGCCAGATCATTTGTCTCTGTGATGGACAACGTTTGAAATTCGCCCTTAAGAGGGAGACGGCAGCCAGCAACAGTCAAATTGATTGCTGCTTATCACTTCTTTTGAGGTAGGTACAGTTATTTCAGATAGGGGAATGGGTAGGTTAAGTTATTCTAGGGTGGGGAATGCTTATGGGCAAGTCTTTATGCTTGATCGGAGGCGGATGAAGTGGCAAAAAAGGCTCGGCCTACACCATGACCATGCCACTCGTCAACCCAAAGTGAATATGAGCCACACAGGTTGGTTGAAATGGCGCAGCATGAATGATAGAACCTGGATCCAAGCGTCCCAGGATGCATTGCAGCGAAAACGTTCAACAATGTTCAGTGTGACCAATGTTTCTATCTTGGAAAATGAACTCGCATACTGTATAGAGTGTATTTGACATATCTTGTCTCAGGCTTTGCTTGCAGTCCTACCATATCGCAGAAAATGCAGAAGTGCAGTCAATGCAGCTTTTTACCTAAAATGGTAAAAATTGGTCAAAGCCTCATGCAGTTTATTACCTGCCCCTGGAATAACCTCAATGGCAATTATAAGAATAATGCTGATAATAATACAAATTCTGGATGTCTGTTTTCAGCCTTACAAAACCATAACTGTAGAAGTTTAGATTTATACGTAAAGCTAGATATTTGTAAAAATATCTATATTGATATATAACTATCTATTTATATAGCTAGATATATATCTATGCAGTAAGATACATTACATAGATAGATAGATAGACTGTATATAAGCCTGCAAGTCTTGCACTTGAAGCGGCTTTATGATGTCATTAAGGCTCGATGGTGACACGCGCACCCGGAACAAGGACCACAGGTTGTTAGCGGCCATTTTTCCGTCAGTCTCCACTGGAGCTAGAAGTGAGCAAACAGGTACTCCTTTAGACGCTGCTGGAGCCAGATCATTTGTCTCTGTGATGGACAACGTTTGAAATTCGCCCTTAAGCGGGAGACGGCAGCCAGCAACAGTCAAATTGATCGCTGCTTATCACTTCTTTTGAGGTAGGTACAGTTATTTCAGATAGGGGAATGGGTAGGTTAAGTTATTCTAGGGTGGGGAATGCTTATGGGCAAGTCTTTATGCTTGATCGGAGGCGGATGAAGTGGCAAAAAAGGCTCGGCCTACACCATGACCATGCCACTCGTCAACCCAAAGTGAATATGAGCCACACAGGTTGGTTGAAATGGCGCAGCATGAATGATAGAACCTGGATCCAAGCGTCCCAGGATGCATTGCAGCGAAAACGTTCAACAATGTTCAGTGTGACCAATGTTTCTATCTTGGAAAATGAACTCGCATACTGTATAGAGTGTATTTGACATATCTTGTCTCAGGCTTTGCTTGCAGTCCTACCATATCGCAGAAAATGCAGAAGTGCAGTCAATGCAGCTTTTTACCTAAAATGGTAAAAAATGGTCAAAGCCTCATGCAGTGTATTACCTGCCCCTGGAATAACCTCAATGGAATTATAAGAATAATGCTGATAATAATACAAATTCTGGATGTCTGTTTTCAGCCTTACAAAACCATAACTGTAGAAGTTTAGATTTATACGTAAAGCTAGATATTTGTAAAAATATCTATATTGATATATAACTATCTATTTATATAGCTAGATATATATCTATGCAGTAAGATACATTACATAGATAGATAGATAGACTGTATATAAGCCTGCAAGTCTTGCACTTGAAGCGGCTTTATGATGTCATTAAGGCTCGATGGTGACACGCGCACCCGGAACAAGGACCACAGGTTGTTAGCGGCCATTTTTCCGTCAGTCTCCACTGGAGCTAGAAGTGAGCAAACAGGTACTCCTTTAGACGCTGCTGGAGCCAGATCATTTGTCTCTGTGATGGACAACGTTTGAAATTCGCCCTTAAGCGGGAGACGGCAGCCAGCAACAGTCAAATTGATCGCTGCTTATCACTTCTTTTGAGGTAGGTACAGTTATTTCAGATAGGGGAATGGGTAGGTTAAGTTATTCTAGGGTGGGGAATGCTTATGGGCAAGTCTTTATGCTTGATCGGAGGCGGATGAAGTGGCAAAACAGGCTCGGCTTACACCATGACCATGCCACTCGTCAACCCAAAGTGAATATGAGCCACACAGGTTGGTTGAAATGGCGCAGCATGAATGATAGAACCTGGATCCAAGCGTCCCAGGATGCATTGCAGCGAAAACGTTCAACAATGTTCAGTGTGACCAATGTTTCTATCTTGGAAAATGAACTCGCATACTGTATAGAGTGTATTTGACATATCTTGTCTCAGGCTTTGCTTGCAGTCCTACCATATCGCAGAAAATGCAGAAGTGCAGTCAATGCAGCTTTTTACCTAAAATGGTAAAAAATGGTCAAAGCCTCATGCAGTGTATTACCTGCCCCTGGAATAACCTCAATGGAATTATAAGAATAATGCTGATAATAATACAAATTCTGGATGTCTGTTTTCAGCCTTACAAAACCATAACTGTAGAAGTTTAGATTTATACGTAAAGCTAGATATTTGTAAAAATATCTATATTGATATATAACTATCTATTTATATAGCTAGATATATATCTATGCAGTAAGATACATTACATAGATAGATAGATAGACTGTATATAAGCCTGCAAGTCTTGCACTTGAAGCGGCTTTATGATGTCATTAAGGCTCGATGGTGACACGCGCACCCGGAACAAGGACCACAGGTTGTTAGCGGCCATTTTTCCGTCAGTCTCCACTGGAGCTAGAAGTGAGCAAACAGGTACTCCTTTAGACGCTGCTGGAGCCAGATCATTTGTCTCTGTGATGGACAACGTTTGAAATTCGCCCTTAAGCGGGAGACGGCAGCCAGCAACAGTCAAATTGATCGCTGCTTATCACTTCTTTTGAGGTAGGTACAGTTATTTCAGATAGGGGAATGGGTAGGTTAAGTTATTCTAGGGTGGGGAATGCTTATGGGCAAGTCTTTATGCTTGATCGGAGGCGGATGAAGTGGCAAAAAAGGCTCGGCTTACACCATGACCATGCCACTCGTCAACCCAAAGTGAATATGAGCCACACAGGTTGGTTGAAATGGCGCAGCATGAATGATAGAACCTGGATCCAAGCGTCCCAGGATGCATTGCAGCGAAAACGTTCAACAATGTTCAGTGTGACCAATGTTTCTATCTTGGAAAATGAACTCGCATACTGTATAGAGTGTATTTGACATATCTTGTCTCAGGCTTTGCTTGCAGTCCTACCATATCGCAGAAAATGCAGAAGTGCAGTCAATGCAGCTTTTTACCTAAAATGGTAAAAAATGGTCAAAGCCTCATGCAGTGTATTACCTGCCCCTGGAATAACCTCAATGGAATTATAAGAATAATGCTGATAATAATACAAATTCTGGATGTCTGTTTTCAGCCTTACAAAACCATAACTGTAGAAGTTTAGATTTATACGTAAAGCTAGATATTTGTAAAAATATCTATATTGATATATAACTATCTATTTATATAGCTAGATATATATCTATGCAGTAAGATACATTACATAGATAGATAGATAGATAGATAGATAGACTGTATATAAGCCTGCAAGTCTTGCACTTGAAGCGGCTTTATGATGTCATTAAGGCTCGATGGTGACACGCGCACCCGGAACAAGGACCACAGGTTGTTAGCGGCCATTTTTCCGTCAGTCTCCACTGGAGCTAGAAGTGAGCAAACAGGTACTCCTTTAGACGCTGCTGGAGCCAGATCATTTGTCTCTGTGATGGACAACGTTTGAAATTCGCCCTTAAGAGGGAGACGGCAGCCAGCAACAGTCAAATTGATCGCTGCTTATCACTTCTTTTGAGGTAGGTACAGTTATTTCAGATAGGGGAATGGGTAGGTTAAGTTATTCTAGGGTGGGGAATGCTTATGGGCAAGTCTTTATGCTTGATCGGAGGCGGATGAAGTGGCAAAAAAGGCTCGGCCTACACCATGACCATGCCACTCGTCAACCCAAAGTGAATATGAGCCACACAGGTTGGTTGAAATGGTGCAGCATGAATGATAGAACCTGGATCCAAGCGTCCCAGGATGCATTGCAGCGAAAACGTTCAACAATGTTCAGTGTGACCAATGTTTCTATCTTGGAAAATGAACTCGCATACTGTATAGAGTGTATTTGACATATCTTGTCTCAGGCTTTGCTTGCAGTCCTACCATATCGCAGAAAATGCAGAAGTGCAGTCAATGCAGCTTTTTACCTAAAATGGTAAAAAATGGTCAAAGCCTCATGCAGTGTATTACCTGCCCCTGGAATAACCTCAATGGAATTATAAGAATAATGCTGATAATAATACAAATTCTGGATGTCTGTTTTCAGCCTTACAAAACCATAACTGTAGAAGTTTAGATTTATACGTAAAGCTAGATATTTGTAAAAATATCTATATTGATATATAACTATCTATTTATATAGCTAGATATATATCTATGCAGTAAGATACATTACATAGATAGATAGATAGACTGTATATAAGCCTGCAAGTCTTGCACTTGAAGCGGCTTTATGATGTCATTAAGGCTCGATGGTGACACGCGCACCCGGAACAAGGACCACAGGTTGTTAGCGGCCATTTTTCCGTCAGTCTCCACTGGAGCTAGAAGTGAGCAAACAGGTACTCCTTTAGACGCTGCTGGAGCCAGATCATTTGTCTCTGTGATGGACAACGTTTGAAATTCGCCCTTAAGCGGGAGACGGCAGCCAGTAACAGTCAAATTGATCGCTGCTTATCACTTCTTTTGAGGTAGGTACAGTTATTTCAGATAGGGGAATGGGTAGGTTAAGTTATTCTAGGGTGGGGAATGCTTATGGGCAAGTCTTTATGCTTGATCGGAGGCGGATGAAGTGGCAAAAAAGGCTCGGCCTACACCATGACCATGCCACTCGTCAACCCAAAGTGAATATGAGCCACACAGGTTGGTTGAAATGGCGCAGCATGAATGATAGAACCTGGATCCAAGCGTCCCAGGATGCATTGCAGCGAAAACGTTCAACAATGTTCAGTGTGACCAATGTTTCTATCTTGGAAAATGAACTCGCATACTGTATAGAGTGTATTTGACATATCTTGTCTCAGGCTTTGCTTGCAGTCCTACCATATCGCAGAAAATGCAGAAGTGCAGTCAATGCAGCTTTTTACCTAAAATGGTAAAAAATGGTCAAAGCCTCATGCAGTGTATTACCTGCCCCTGGAATAACCTCAATGGAATTATAAGAATAATGCTGATAATAATACAAATTCTGGATGTCTGTTTTCAGCCTTACAAAACCATAACTGTAGAAGTTTAGATTTATACGTAAAGCTAGATATTTGTAAAAATATCTATATTGATATATAACTATCTATTTATATAGCTAGATATATATCTATGCAGTAAGATACATTACATAGATAGATAGATAGATAGATAGATAGATAGATAGATAGATAGACTGTATATAAGCCTGCAAGTCTTGCACTTGAAGCGGCTTTATGATGTCATTAAGGCTCGATGGTGACACGCGCACCCGGAACAAGGACCACAGGTTGTTAGCGGCCATTTTTCCGTCAGTCTCCACTGGAGCTAGAAGTGAGCAAACAGGTACTCCTTTAGACGCTGCTGGAGCCAGATCATTTGTCTCTGTGATGGACAACGTTTGAAATTCGCCCTTAAGCGGGAGACGGCAGCCAGCAACAGTCAAATTGATCGCTGCTTATCACTTCTTTTGAGGTAGGTACAGTTATTTCAGATAGGGGAATGGGTAGGTTAAGTTATTCTAGGGTGGGGAATGCTTATGGGCAAGTCTTTATGCTTGATCGGAGGCGGATGAAGTGGCAAAAAAGGCTCGGCCTACACCATGACCATGCCACTCGTCAACCCAAAGTGAATATGAGCCACACAGGTTGGTTGAAATGGCGCAGCATGAATGATAGAACCTGGATCCAAGCGTCCCAGGATGCATTGCAGCGAAAACGTTCAACAATGTTCAGTGTGACCAATGTTTCTATCTTGGAAAATGAACTCGCATACTGTATAGAGTGTATTTGACATATCTTGTCTCAGGCTTTGCTTGCAGTCCTACCATATCGCAGAAAATGCAGAAGTGCAGTCAATGCAGCTTTTTACCTAAAATGGTAAAAAATGGTCAAAGCCTCATGCAGTGTATTACCTGCCCCTGGAATAACCTCAATGGAATTATAAGAATAATGCTGATAATAATACAAATTCTGGATGTCTGTTTTCAGCCTTACAAAACCATAACTGTAGAAGTTTAGATTTATACGTAAAGCTAGATATTTGTAAAAATATCTATATTGATATATAACTATCTATTTATATAGCTAGATATATATCTATGCAGTAAGATACATTACATAGATAGATAGACTGTATATAAGCCTGCAAGTCTTGCACTTGAAGCGGCTTTATGATGTCATTAAGGCTCGATGGTGACACGCGCACCCGGAACAAGGACCACAGGTCGTTAGCGGCCATTTTTTCGTCAGTCTCCACTGGAGCTAGAAGTGAGCAAACACGTACTCCTTTAGACGCTGCTGGAGCCAGATCATTTGTCTCTGTGATGGACAACGTTTGAAATTCGCCCTTAAGCGGGAGACGGCAGCCAGCAACAGTCAAATTGATCGCTGCTTATCACTTCTTTTGAGGTAGGTACAGTTATTTCAGATAGGGGAATGGGTAGGTTAAGTTATTCTAGGGTGGGGAATGCTTATGGGCAAGTCTTTATGCTTGATCGGAGGCGGATGAAGTGGCAAAAAAGGCTCGGCCTACACCATGACCATGCCACTCGTCAACCCAAAGTGAATATGAGCCACACAGGTTGCTTGAAATGGCGCAGCATGAATGATAGAACCTGGATCCAAGCGTCCCAGGATGCATTGCAGCGAAAACGTTCAACAATGTTCAGTGTGACCAATGTTTCTATCTTGGAAAATGAACTCGCATACTGTATAGAGTGTATTTGACATATCTTGTCTCAGGCTTTGCTTGCAGTCCTACCATATCGCAGAAAATGCAGAAGTGCAGTCAATGCAGCTTTTTACCTAAAATGGTAAAAAATGGTCAAAGCCTCATGCAGTGTATTACCTGCCCCTGGAATAACCTCAATGGAATTATAAGAATAATGCTGATAATAATACAAATTCTGGATGTCTGTTTTCAGCCTTACAAAACCATAACTGTAGAAGTTTAGATTTATACGTAAAGCTAGATATTTGTAAAAATATCTATATTGATATATAACTATCTATTTATATAGCTAGATATATATCTATGCAGTAAGATACATTACATAGATAGATAGATAGACTGTATATAAGCCTGCAAGTCTTGCACTTGAAGCGGCTTTATGATGTCATTAAGGCTCGATGGTGACACGCGCACCCGGAACAAGGACCACAGGTTGTTAGCGGCCATTTTTCCGTCAGTCTCCACTGGAGCTAGAAGTGAGCAAACAGGTACTCCTTTAGACGCTGCTGGAGCCAGATCATTTGTCTCTGTGATGGACAACGTTTGAAATTCGCCCTTAAGCGGGAGACGGCAGCCAGTAACAGTCAAATTGATCGCTGCTTATCACTTCTTTTGAGGTAGGTACAGTTATTTCAGATAGGGGAATGGGTAGGTTAAGTTATTCTAGGGTGGGGAATGCTTATGGGCAAGTCTTTATGCTTGATCGGAGGCGGATGAAGTGGCAAAAAAGGCTCGGCCTACACCATGACCATGCCACTCGTCAACCCAAAGTGAATATGAGCCACACAGGTTGGTTGAAATGGCGCAGCATGAATGATAGAACCTGGATCCAAGCGTCCCAGGATGCATTGCAGCGAAAACGTTCAACAATGTTCAGTGTGACCAATGTTTCTATCTTGGAAAATGAACTCGCATACTGTATAGAGTGTATTTGACATATCTTGTCTCAGGCTTTGCTTGCAGTCCTACCATATCGCAGAAAATGCAGAAGTGCAGTCAATGCAGCTTTTTACCTAAAATGGTAAAAAATGGTCAAAGCCTCATGCAGTGTATTACCTGCCCCTGGAATAACCTCAATGGAATTATAAGAATAATGCTGATAATAATACAAATTCTGGATGTCTGTTTTCAGCCTTACAAAACCATAACTGTAGAAGTTTAGATTTATACGTAAAGCTAGATATTTGTAAAAATATCTATATTGATATATAACTATCTATTTATATAGCTAGATATATATCTATGCAGTAAGATACATTACATAGATAGATAGATAGATAGATAGATAGATAGATAGATAGATAGATAGACTGTATATAAGCCTGCAAGTCTTGCACTTGAAGCGGCTTTATGATGTCATTAAGGCTCGATGGTGACACGCGCACCCGGAACAAGGACCACAGGTTGTTAGCGGCCATTTTTCCGTCAGTCTCCACTGGAGCTAGAAGTGAGCAAACAGGTACTCCTTTAGACGCTGCTGGAGCCAGATCATTTGTCTCTGTGATGGACAACGTTTGAAATTCGCCCTTAAGCGGGAGACGGCAGCCAGCAACAGTCAAATTGATCGCTGCTTATCACTTCTTTTGAGGTAGGTACAGTTATTTCAGATAGGGGAATGGGTAGGTTAAGTTATTCTAGGGTGGGGAATGCTTATGGGCAAGTCTTTATGCTTGATCGGAGGCGGATGAAGTGGCAAAAAAGGCTCGGCCTACACCATGACCATGCCACTCGTCAACCCAAAGTGAATATGAGCCACACAGGTTGGTTGAAATGGCGCAGCATGAATGATAGAACCTGGATCCAAGCGTCCCAGGATGCATTGCAGCGAAAACGTTCAACAATGTTCAGTGTGACCAATGTTTCTATCTTGGAAAATGAACTCGCATACTGTATAGAGTGTATTTGACATATCTTGTCTCAGGCTTTGCTTGCAGTCCTACCATATCGCAGAAAATGCAGAAGTGCAGTCAATGCAGCTTTTTACCTAAAATGGTAAAAAATGGTCAAAGCCTCATGCAGTGTATTACCTGCCCCTGGAATAACCTCAATGGAATTATAAGAATAATGCTGATAATAATACAAATTCTGGATGTCTGTTTTCAGCCTTACAAAACCATAACTGTAGAAGTTTAGATTTATACGTAAAGCTAGATATTTGTAAAAATATCTATATTGATATATAACTATCTATTTATATAGCTAGATATATATCTATGCAGTAAGATACATTACATAGATAGATAGACTGTATATAAGCCTGCAAGTCTTGCACTTGAAGCGGCTTTATGATGTCATTAAGGCTCGATGGTGACACGCGCACCCGGAACAAGGACCACAGGTCGTTAGCGGCCATTTTTTCGTCAGTCTCCACTGGAGCTAGAAGTGAGCAAACACGTACTCCTTTAGACGCTGCTGGAGCCAGATCATTTGTCTCTGTGATGGACAACGTTTGAAATTCGCCCTTAAGCGGGAGACGGCAGCCAGCAACAGTCAAATTGATCGCTGCTTATCACTTCTTTTGAGGTAGGTACAGTTATTTCAGATAGGGGAATGGGTAGGTTAAGTTATTCTAGGGTGGGGAATGCTTATGGGCAAGTCTTTATGCTTGATCGGAGGCGGATGAAGTGGCAAAAAAGGCTCGGCCTACACCATGACCATGCCACTCGTCAACCCAAAGTGAATATGAGCCACACAGGTTGCTTGAAATGGCGCAGCATGAATGATAGAACCTGGATCCAAGCGTCCCAGGATGCATTGCAGCGAAAACGTTCAACAATGTTCAGTGTGACCAATGTTTCTATCTTGGAAAATGAACTCGCATACTGTATAGAGTGTATTTGACATATCTTGTCTCAGGCTTTGCTTGCAGTCCTACCATATCGCAGAAAATGCAGAAGTGCAGTCAATGCAGCTTTTTACCTAAAATGGTAAAAATTGGTCAAAGCCTCATGCAGTTTATTACCTGCCCCTGGAATAACCTCAATGGCAATTATAAGAATAATGCTGATAATAATACAAATTCTGGATGTCTGTTTTCAGCCTTACAAAACCATAACTGTAGAAGTTTAGATTTATACGTAAAGCTAGATATTTGTAGAAATGTCTATATTGATATATAACTATCTATTTATATAGCTAGATATATATCTATGCAGTAAGATACATTACATAGATAGATAGATAGACTGTATATAAGCCTGCAAGTCTTGCACTTGAAGCGGCTTTATGATGTCATTAAGGCTCGATGGTGACACGCGCACCCGGAACAAGGACCACAGGTCGTTAGCGGCCATTTTTCCGTCAGTCTCCACTGGAGCTAGAAGTGAGCAAACACGTACTCCTTTAGACGCTGCTGGAGCCAGATCATTTGTCTCTGTGATGGACAACGTTTGAAATTCGCCCTTAAGAGGGAGACGGCAGCCAGCAACAGTCAAATTGATTGCTGCTTATCACTTCTTTTGAGGTAGGTACAGTTATTTCAGATAGGGGAATGGGTAGGTTAAGTTATTCTAGGGTGGGGAATGCTTATGGGCAAGTCTTTATGCTTGATCGGAGGCGGATGAAGTGGCAAAAAAGGCTCGGCCTACACCATGACCATGCCACTCGTCAACCCAAAGTGAATATGAGCCACACAGGTTGGTTGAAATGGCGCAGCATGAATGATAGAACCTGGATCCAAGCGTCCCAGGATGCATTGCAGCGAAAACGTTCAACAATGTTCAGTGTGACCAATGTTTCTATCTTGGAAAATGAACTCGCATACTGTATAGAGTGTATTTGACATATCTTGTCTCAGGCTTTGCTTGCAGTCCTACCATATCGCAGAAAATGCAGAAGTGCAGTCAATGCAGCTTTTTACCTAAAATGGTAAAAATTGGTCAAAGCCTCATGCAGTTTATTACCTGCCCCTGGAATAACCTCAATGGCAATTATAAGAATAATGCTGATAATAATACAAATTCTGGATGTCTGTTTTCAGCCTTACAAAACCATAACTGTAGAAGTTTAGATTTATACGTAAAGCTAGATATTTGTAGAAATGTCTATATTGATATATAACTATCTATTTATATAGCTAGATATATATCTATGCAGTAAGATACATTACATAGATAGATAGATAGATAGATAGACTGTATATAAGCCTGCAAGTCTTGCACTTGAAGCGGCTTTATGATGTCATTAAGGCTCGATGGTGACACGCGCACCCGGAACAAGGACCACAGGTTGTTAGCGGCCATTTTTCCGTCAGTCTCCACTGGAGCTAGAAGTGAGCAAACAGGTACTCCTTTAGACGCTGCTGGAGCCAGATCATTTGTCTCTGTGATGGACAACGTTTGAAATTCGCCCTTAAGAGGGAGACGGCAGCCAGCAACAGTCAAATTGATCGCTGCTTATCACTTCTTTTGAGGTAGGTACAGTTATTTCAGATAGGGGAATGGGTAGGTTAAGTTATTCTAGGGTGGGGAATGCTTATGGGCAAGTCTTTATGCTTGATCGGAGGCGGATGAAGTGGCAAAAAAGGCTCGGCCTACACCATGACCATGCCACTCGTCAACCCAAAGTGAATATGAGCCACACAGGTTGGTTGAAATGGCGCAGCATGAATGATAGAACCTGGATCCAAGCGTCCCAGGATGCATTGCAGCGAAAACGTTCAACAATGTTCAGTGTGACCAATGTTTCTATCTTGGAAAATGAACTCGCATACTGTATAGAGTGTATTTGACATATCTTGTCTCAGGCTCTGCTTGCAGTCCTACCATATCGCAGAAAATGCAGAAGTGCAGTCAATGCAGCTTTTTACCTAAAATGGTAAAAAATGGTCAAAGCCTCATGCAGTGTATTACCTGCCCCTGGAATAACCTCAATGGAATTATAAGAATAATGCTGATAATAATACAAATTCTGGATGTCTGTTTTCAGCCTTACAAAACCATAACTGTAGAAGTTTAGATTTATACGTAAAGCTAGATATTTGTAAAAATATCTATATTGATATATAACTATCTATTTATATAGCTAGATATATATCTATGCAGTAAGATACATTACATAGATAGATAGACTGTATATAAGCCTGCAAGTCTTGCACTTGAAGCGGCTTTATGATGTCATTAAGGCTCGATGGTGACACGCGCACCCGGAACAAGGACCACAGGTCGTTAGCGGCCATTTTTTCGTCAGTCTCCACTGGAGCTAGAAGTGAGCAAACACGTACTCCTTTAGACGCTGCTGGAGCCAGATCATTTGTCTCTGTGATGGACAACGTTTGAAATTCGCCCTTAAGCGGGAGACGGCAGCCAGCAACAGTCAAATTGATCGCTGCTTATCACTTCTTTTGAGGTAGGTACAGTTATTTCAGATAGGGGAATGGGTAGGTTAAGTTATTCTAGGGTGGGGAATGCTTATGGGCAAGTCTTTATGCTTGATCGGAGGCGGATGAAGTGGCAAAAAAGGCTCGGCCTACACCATGACCATGCCACTCGTCAACCCAAAGTGAATATGAGCCACACAGGTTGGTTGAAATGGCGCAGCATGAATGATAGAACCTGGATCCAAGCGTCCCAGGATGCATTGCAGCGAAAACGTTCAACAATGTTCAGTGTGACCAATGTTTCTATCTTGGAAAATGAACTCGCATACTGTATAGAGTGTATTTGACATATCTTGTCTCAGGCTTTGCTTGCAGTCCTACCATATCGCAGAAAATGCAGAAGTGCAGTCAATGCAGCTTTTTACCTAAAATGGTAAAAATTGGTCAAAGCCTCATGCAGTTTATTACCTGCCCCTGGAATAACCTCAATGGCAATTATAAGAATAATGCTGATAATAATACAAATTCTGGATGTCTGTTTTCAGCCTTACAAAACCATAACTGTAGAAGTTTAGATTTATACGTAAAGCTAGATATTTGTAGAAATGTCTATATTGATATATAACTATCTATTTATATAGCTAGATATATATCTATGCAGTAAGATACATTACATAGATAGATAGATAGACTGTATATAAGCCTGCAAGTCTTGCACTTGAAGCGGCTTTATGATGTCATTAAGGCTCGATGGTGACACGCGCACCCGGAACAAGGACCACAGGTCGTTAGCGGCCATTTTTCCGTCAGTCTCCACTGGAGCTAGAAGTGAGCAAACACGTACTCCTTTAGACGCTGCTGGAGCCAGATCATTTGTCTCTGTGATGGACAACGTTTGAAATTCGCCCTTAAGAGGGAGACGGCAGCCAGCAACAGTCAAATTGATTGCTGCTTATCACTTCTTTTGAGGTAGGTACAGTTATTTCAGATAGGGGAATGGGTAGGTTAAGTTATTCTAGGGTGGGGAATGCTTATGGGCAAGTCTTTATGCTTGATCGGAGGCGGATGAAGTGGCAAAAAAGGCTCGGCCTACACCATGACCATGCCACTCGTCAACCCAAAGTGAATATGAGCCACACAGGTTGGTTGAAATGGCGCAGCATGAATGATAGAACCTGGATCCAAGCGTCCCAGGATGCATTGCAGCGAAAACGTTCAACAATGTTCAGTGTGACCAATGTTTCTATCTTGGAAAATGAACTCGCATACTGTATAGAGTGTATTTGACATATCTTGTCTCAGGCTTTGCTTGCAGTCCTACCATATCGCAGAAAATGCAGAAGTGCAGTCAATGCAGCTTTTTACCTAAAATGGTAAAAATTGGTCAAAGCCTCATGCAGTTTATTACCTGCCCCTGGAATAACCTCAATGGCAATTATAAGAATAATGCTGATAATAATACAAATTCTGGATGTCTGTTTTCAGCCTTACAAAACCATAACTGTAGAAGTTTAGATTTATACGTAAAGCTAGATATTTGTAGAAATGTCTATATTGATATATAACTATCTATTTATATAGCTAGATATATATCTATGCAGTAAGATACATTACATAGATAGATAGATAGATAGATAGACTGTATATAAGCCTGCAAGTCTTGCACTTGAAGCGGCTTTATGATGTCATTAAGGCTCGATGGTGACACGCGCACCCGGAACAAGGACCACAGGTTGTTAGCGGCCATTTTTCCGTCAGTCTCCACTGGAGCTAGAAGTGAGCAAACAGGTACTCCTTTAGACGCTGCTGGAGCCAGATCATTTGTCTCTGTGATGGACAACGTTTGAAATTCGCCCTTAAGCGGGAGACGGCAGCCAGTAACAGTCAAATTGATCGCTGCTTATCACTTCTTTTGAGGTAGGTACAGTTATTTCAGATAGGGGAATGGGTAGGTTAAGTTATTCTAGGGTGGGGAATGCTTATGGGCAAGTCTTTATGCTTGATCGGAGGCGGATGAAGTGGCAAAAAAGGCTCGGCCTACACCATGACCATGCCACTCGTCAACCCAAAGTGAATATGAGCCACACAGGTTGGTTGAAATGGCGCAGCATGAATGATAGAACCTGGATCCAAGCGTCCCAGGATGCATTGCAGCGAAAACGTTCAACAATGTTCAGTGTGACCAATGTTTCTATCTTGGAAAATGAACTCGCATACTGTATAGAGTGTATTTGACATATCTTGTCTCAGGCTTTGCTTGCAGTCCTACCATATCGCAGAAAATGCAGAAGTGCAGTCAATGCAGCTTTTTACCTAAAATGGTAAAAAATGGTCAAAGCCTCATGCAGTGTATTACCTGCCCCTGGAATAACCTCAATGGAATTATAAGAATAATGCTGATAATAATACAAATTCTGGATGTCTGTTTTCAGCCTTACAAAACCATAACTGTAGAAGTTTAGATTTATACGTAAAGCTAGATATTTGTAGAAATGTCTATATTGATATATAACTATCTATTTATATAGCTAGATATATATCTATGCAGTAAGATACATTACATAGATAGATAGATAGACTGTATATAAGCCTGCAAGTCTTGCACTTGAAGCGGCTTTATGATGTCATTAAGGCTCGATGGTGACACGCGCACCCGGAACAAGGACCACAGGTCGTTAGCGGCCATTTTTCCGTCAGTCTCCACTGGAGCTAGAAGTGAGCAAACACGTACTCCTTTAGACGCTGCTGGAGCCAGATCATTTGTCTCTGTGATGGACAACGTTTGAAATTCGCCCTTAAGAGGGAGACGGCAGCCAGCAACAGTCAAATTGATTGCTGCTTATCACTTCTTTTGAGGTAGGTACAGTTATTTCAGATAGGGGAATGGGTAGGTTAAGTTATTCTAGGGTGGGGAATGCTTATGGGCAAGTCTTTATGCTTGATCGGAGGCGGATGAAGTGGCAAAAAAGGCTCGGCCTACACCATGACCATGCCACTCGTCAACCCAAAGTGAATATGAGCCACACAGGTTGGTTGAAATGGCGCAGCATGAATGATAGAACCTGGATCCAAGCGTCCCAGGATGCATTGCAGCGAAAACGTTCAACAATGTTCAGTGTGACCAATGTTTCTATCTTGGAAAATGAACTCGCATACTGTATAGAGTGTATTTGACATATCTTGTCTCAGGCTTTGCTTGCAGTCCTACCATATCGCAGAAAATGCAGAAGTGCAGTCAATGCAGCTTTTTACCTAAAATGGTAAAAATTGGTCAAAGCCTCATGCAGTTTATTACCTGCCCCTGGAATAACCTCAATGGCAATTATAAGAATAATGCTGATAATAATACAAATTCTGGATGTCTGTTTTCAGCCTTACAAAACCATAACTGTAGAAGTTTAGATTTATACGTAAAGCTAGATATTTGTAGAAATGTCTATATTGATATATAACTATCTATTTATATAGCTAGATATATATCTATGCAGTAAGATACATTACATAGATAGATAGATAGATAGATAGACTGTATATAAGCCTGCAAGTCTTGCACTTGAAGCGGCTTTATGATGTCATTAAGGCTCGATGGTGACACGCGCACCCGGAACAAGGACCACAGGTTGTTAGCGGCCATTTTTCCGTCAGTCTCCACTGGAGCTAGAAGTGAGCAAACAGGTACTCCTTTAGACGCTGCTGGAGCCAGATCATTTGTCTCTGTGATGGACAACGTTTGAAATTCGCCCTTAAGAGGGAGACGGCAGCCAGCAACAGTCAAATTGATCGCTGCTTATCACTTCTTTTGAGGTAGGTACAGTTATTTCAGATAGGGGAATGGGTAGGTTAAGTTATTCTAGGGTGGGGAATGCTTATGGGCAAGTCTTTATGCTTGATCGGAGGCGGATGAAGTGGCAAAAAAGGCTCGGCCTACACCATGACCATGCCACTCGTCAACCCAAAGTGAATATGAGCCACACAGGTTGGTTGAAATGGCGCAGCATGAATGATAGAACCTGGATCCAAGCGTCCCAGGATGCATTGCAGCGAAAACGTTCAACAATGTTCAGTGTGACCAATGTTTCTATCTTGGAAAATGAACTCGCATACTGTATAGAGTGTATTTGACATATCTTGTCTCAGGCTCTGCTTGCAGTCCTACCATATCGCAGAAAATGCAGAAGTGCAGTCAATGCAGCTTTTTACCTAAAATGGTAAAAAATGGTCAAAGCCTCATGCAGTGTATTACCTGCCCCTGGAATAACCTCAATGGAATTATAAGAATAATGCTGATAATAATACAAATTCTGGATGTCTGTTTTCAGCCTTACAAAACCATAACTGTAGAAGTTTAGATTTATACGTAAAGCTAGATATTTGTAAAAATATCTATATTGATATATAACTATCTATTTATATAGCTAGATATATATCTATGCAGTAAGATACATTACATAGATAGATAGACTGTATATAAGCCTGCAAGTCTTGCACTTGAAGCGGCTTTATGATGTCATTAAGGCTCGATGGTGACACGCGCACCCGGAACAAGGACCACAGGTCGTTAGCGGCCATTTTTTCGTCAGTCTCCACTGGAGCTAGAAGTGAGCAAACACGTACTCCTTTAGACGCTGCTGGAGCCAGATCATTTGTCTCTGTGATGGACAACGTTTGAAATTCGCCCTTAAGCGGGAGACGGCAGCCAGCAACAGTCAAATTGATCGCTGCTTATCACTTCTTTTGAGGTAGGTACAGTTATTTCAGATAGGGGAATGGGTAGGTTAAGTTATTCTAGGGTGGGGAATGCTTATGGGCAAGTCTTTATGCTTGATCGGAGGCGGATGAAGTGGCAAAAAAGGCTCGGCCTACACCATGACCATGCCACTCGTCAACCCAAAGTGAATATGAGCCACACAGGTTGGTTGAAATGGCGCAGCATGAATGATAGAACCTGGATCCAAGCGTCCCAGGATGCATTGCAGCGAAAACGTTCAACAATGTTCAGTGTGACCAATGTTTCTATCTTGGAAAATGAACTCGCATACTGTATAGAGTGTATTTGACATATCTTGTCTCAGGCTTTGCTTGCAGTCCTACCATATCGCAGAAAATGCAGAAGTGCAGTCAATGCAGCTTTTTACCTAAAATGGTAAAAATTGGTCAAAGCCTCATGCAGTTTATTACCTGCCCCTGGAATAACCTCAATGGCAATTATAAGAATAATGCTGATAATAATACAAATTCTGGATGTCTGTTTTCAGCCTTACAAAACCATAACTGTAGAAGTTTAGATTTATACGTAAAGCTAGATATTTGTAGAAATGTCTATATTGATATATAACTATCTATTTATATAGCTAGATATATATCTATGCAGTAAGATACATTACATAGATAGATAGATAGACTGTATATAAGCCTGCAAGTCTTGCACTTGAAGCGGCTTTATGATGTCATTAAGGCTCGATGGTGACACGCGCACCCGGAACAAGGACCACAGGTCGTTAGCGGCCATTTTTCCGTCAGTCTCCACTGGAGCTAGAAGTGAGCAAACACGTACTCCTTTAGACGCTGCTGGAGCCAGATCATTTGTCTCTGTGATGGACAACGTTTGAAATTCGCCCTTAAGAGGGAGACGGCAGCCAGCAACAGTCAAATTGATTGCTGCTTATCACTTCTTTTGAGGTAGGTACAGTTATTTCAGATAGGGGAATGGGTAGGTTAAGTTATTCTAGGGTGGGGAATGCTTATGGGCAAGTCTTTATGCTTGATCGGAGGCGGATGAAGTGGCAAAAAAGGCTCGGCCTACACCATGACCATGCCACTCGTCAACCCAAAGTGAATATGAGCCACACAGGTTGGTTGAAATGGCGCAGCATGAATGATAGAACCTGGATCCAAGCGTCCCAGGATGCATTGCAGCGAAAACGTTCAACAATGTTCAGTGTGACCAATGTTTCTATCTTGGAAAATGAACTCGCATACTGTATAGAGTGTATTTGACATATCTTGTCTCAGGCTTTGCTTGCAGTCCTACCATATCGCAGAAAATGCAGAAGTGCAGTCAATGCAGCTTTTTACCTAAAATGGTAAAAATTGGTCAAAGCCTCATGCAGTTTATTACCTGCCCCTGGAATAACCTCAATGGCAATTATAAGAATAATGCTGATAATAATACAAATTCTGGATGTCTGTTTTCAGCCTTACAAAACCATAACTGTAGAAGTTTAGATTTATACGTAAAGCTAGATATTTGTAGAAATGTCTATATTGATATATAACTATCTATTTATATAGCTAGATATATATCTATGCAGTAAGATACATTACATAGATAGATAGATAGATAGATAGACTGTATATAAGCCTGCAAGTCTTGCACTTGAAGCGGCTTTATGATGTCATTAAGGCTCGATGGTGACACGCGCACCCGGAACAAGGACCACAGGTTGTTAGCGGCCATTTTTCCGTCAGTCTCCACTGGAGCTAGAAGTGAGCAAACAGGTACTCCTTTAGACGCTGCTGGAGCCAGATCATTTGTCTCTGTGATGGACAACGTTTGAAATTCGCCCTTAAGCGGGAGACGGCAGCCAGTAACAGTCAAATTGATCGCTGCTTATCACTTCTTTTGAGGTAGGTACAGTTATTTCAGATAGGGGAATGGGTAGGTTAAGTTATTCTAGGGTGGGGAATGCTTATGGGCAAGTCTTTATGCTTGATCGGAGGCGGATGAAGTGGCAAAAAAGGCTCGGCCTACACCATGACCATGCCACTCGTCAACCCAAAGTGAATATGAGCCACACAGGTTGGTTGAAATGGCGCAGCATGAATGATAGAACCTGGATCCAAGCGTCCCAGGATGCATTGCAGCGAAAACGTTCAACAATGTTCAGTGTGACCAATGTTTCTATCTTGGAAAATGAACTCGCATACTGTATAGAGTGTATTTGACATATCTTGTCTCAGGCTTTGCTTGCAGTCCTACCATATCGCAGAAAATGCAGAAGTGCAGTCAATGCAGCTTTTTACCTAAAATGGTAAAAAATGGTCAAAGCCTCATGCAGTGTATTACCTGCCCCTGGAATAACCTCAATGGAATTATAAGAATAATGCTGATAATAATACAAATTCTGGATGTCTGTTTTCAGCCTTACAAAACCATAACTGTAGAAGTTTAGATTTATACGTAAAGCTAGATATTTGTAAAAATATCTATATTGATATATAACTATCTATTTATATAGCTAGATATATATCTATGCAGTAAGATACATTACATAGATAGATAGATAGATAGATAGATAGATAGACTGTATATAAGCCTGCAAGTCTTGCACTTGAAGCGGCTTTATGATGTCATTAAGGCTCGATGGTGACACGCGCACCCGGAACAAGGACCACAGGTTGTTAGCGGCCATTTTTCCGTCAGTCTCCACTGGAGCTAGAAGTGAGCAAACAGGTACTCCTTTAGACGCTGCTGGAGCCAGATCATTTGTCTCTGTGATGGACAACGTTTGAAATTCGCCCTTAAGCGGGAGACGGCAGCCAGCAACAGTCAAATTGATCGCTGCTTATCACTTCTTTTGAGGTAGGTACAGTTATTTCAGATAGGGGAATGGGTAGGTTAAGTTATTCTAGGGTGGGGAATGCTTATGGGCAAGTCTTTATGCTTGATCGGAGGCGGATGAAGTGGCAAAAAAGGCTCGGCCTACACCATGACCATGCCACTCGTCAACCCAAAGTGAATATGAGCCACACAGGTTGGTTGAAATGGCGCAGCATGAATGATAGAACCTGGATCCAAGCGTCCCAGGATGCATTGCAGCGAAAACGTTCAACAATGTTCAGTGTGACCAATGTTTCTATCTTGGAAAATGAACTCGCATACTGTATAGAGTGTATTTGACATATCTTGTCTCAGGCTTTGCTTGCAGTCCTACCATATCGCAGAAAATGCAGAAGTGCAGTCAATGCAGCTTTTTACCTAAAATGGTAAAAAATGGTCAAAGCCTCATGCAGTGTATTACCTGCCCCTGGAATAACCTCAATGGAATTATAAGAATAATGCTGATAATAATACAAATTCTGGATGTCTGTTTTCAGCCTTACAAAACCATAACTGTAGAAGTTTAGATTTATACGTAAAGCTAGATATTTGTAAAAATATCTATATTGATATATAACTATCTATTTATATAGCTAGATATATATCTATGCAGTAAGATACATTACATAGATAGATAGACTGTATATAAGCCTGCAAGTCTTGCACTTGAAGCGGCTTTATGATGTCATTAAGGCTCGATGGTGACACGCGCACCCGGAACAAGGACCACAGGTCGTTAGCGGCCATTTTTTCGTCAGTCTCCACTGGAGCTAGAAGTGAGCAAACACGTACTCCTTTAGACGCTGCTGGAGCCAGATCATTTGTCTCTGTGATGGACAACGTTTGAAATTCGCCCTTAAGCGGGAGACGGCAGCCAGCAACAGTCAAATTGATCGCTGCTTATCACTTCTTTTGAGGTAGGTACAGTTATTTCAGATAGGGGAATGGGTAGGTTAAGTTATTCTAGGGTGGGGAATGCTTATGGGCAAGTCTTTATGCTTGATCGGAGGCGGATGAAGTGGCAAAAAAGGCTCGGCCTACACCATGACCATGCCACTCGTCAACCCAAAGTGAATATGAGCCACACAGGTTGGTTGAAATGGCGCAGCATGAATGATAGAACCTGGATCCAAGCGTCCCAGGATGCATTGCAGCGAAAACGTTCAACAATGTTCAGTGTGACCAATGTTTCTATCTTGGAAAATGAACTCGCATACTGTATAGAGTGTATTTGACATATCTTGTCTCAGGCTTTGCTTGCAGTCCTACCATATCGCAGAAAATGCAGAAGTGCAGTCAATGCAGCTTTTTACCTAAAATGGTAAAAATTGGTCAAAGCCTCATGCAGTTTATTACCTGCCCCTGGAATAACCTCAATGGCAATTATAAGAATAATGCTGATAATAATACAAATTCTGGATGTCTGTTTTCAGCCTTACAAAACCATAACTGTAGAAGTTTAGATTTATACGTAAAGCTAGATATTTGTAGAAATGTCTATATTGATATATAACTATCTATTTATATAGCTAGATATATATCTATGCAGTAAGATACATTACATAGATAGATAGATAGACTGTATATAAGCCTGCAAGTCTTGCACTTGAAGCGGCTTTATGATGTCATTAAGGCTCGATGGTGACACGCGCACCCGGAACAAGGACCACAGGTCGTTAGCGGCCATTTTTCCGTCAGTCTCCACTGGAGCTAGAAGTGAGCAAACACGTACTCCTTTAGACGCTGCTGGAGCCAGATCATTTGTCTCTGTGATGGACAACGTTTGAAATTCGCCCTTAAGAGGGAGACGGCAGCCAGCAACAGTCAAATTGATTGCTGCTTATCACTTCTTTTGAGGTAGGTACAGTTATTTCAGATAGGGGAATGGGTAGGTTAAGTTATTCTAGGGTGGGGAATGCTTATGGGCAAGTCTTTATGCTTGATCGGAGGCGGATGAAGTGGCAAAAAAGGCTCGGCCTACACCATGACCATGCCACTCGTCAACCCAAAGTGAATATGAGCCACACAGGTTGGTTGAAATGGCGCAGCATGAATGATAGAACCTGGATCCAAGCGTCCCAGGATGCATTGCAGCGAAAACGTTCAACAATGTTCAGTGTGACCAATGTTTCTATCTTGGAAAATGAACTCGCATACTGTATAGAGTGTATTTGACATATCTTGTCTCAGGCTTTGCTTGCAGTCCTACCATATCGCAGAAAATGCAGAAGTGCAGTCAATGCAGCTTTTTACCTAAAATGGTAAAAATTGGTCAAAGCCTCATGCAGTTTATTACCTGCCCCTGGAATAACCTCAATGGCAATTATAAGAATAATGCTGATAATAATACAAATTCTGGATGTCTGTTTTCAGCCTTACAAAACCATAACTGTAGAAGTTTAGATTTATACGTAAAGCTAGATATTTGTAGAAATGTCTATATTGATATATAACTATCTATTTATATAGCTAGATATATATCTATGCAGTAAGATACATTACATAGATAGATAGATAGATAGATAGACTGTATATAAGCCTGCAAGTCTTGCACTTGAAGCGGCTTTATGATGTCATTAAGGCTCGATGGTGACACGCGCACCCGGAACAAGGACCACAGGTTGTTAGCGGCCATTTTTCCGTCAGTCTCCACTGGAGCTAGAAGTGAGCAAACAGGTACTCCTTTAGACGCTGCTGGAGCCAGATCATTTGTCTCTGTGATGGACAACGTTTGAAATTCGCCCTTAAGCGGGAGACGGCAGCCAGCAACAGTCAAATTGATCGCTGCTTATCACTTCTTTTGAGGTAGGTACAGTTATTTCAGATAGGGGAATGGGTAGGTTAAGTTATTCTAGGGTGGGGAATGCTTATGGGCAAGTCTTTATGCTTGATCGGAGGCGGATGAAGTGGCAAAAAAGGCTCGGCCTACACCATGACCATGCCACTCGTCAACCCAAAGTGAATATGAGCCACACAGGTTGGTTGAAATGGCGCAGCATGAATGATAGAACCTGGATCCAAGCGTCCCAGGATGCATTGCAGCGAAAACGTTCAACAATGTTCAGTGTGACCAATGTTTCTATCTTGGAAAATGAACTCGCATACTGTATAGAGTGTATTTGACATATCTTGTCTCAGGCTTTGCTTGCAGTCCTACCATATCGCAGAAAATGCAGAAGTGCAGTCAATGCAGCTTTTTACCTAAAATGGTAAAAAATGGTCAAAGCCTCATGCAGTGTATTACCTGCCCCTGGAATAACCTCAATGGAATTATAAGAATAATGCTGATAATAATACAAATTCTGGATGTCTGTTTTCAGCCTTACAAAACCATAACTGTAGAAGTTTAGATTTATACGTAAAGCTAGATATTTGTAAAAATATCTATATTGATATATAACTATCTATTTATATAGCTAGATATATATCTATGCAGTAAGATACATTACATAGATAGATAGATAGATAGATAGATAGATAGATAGACTGTATATAAGCCTGCAAGTCTTGCACTTGAAGCGGCTTTATGATGTCATTAAGGCTCGATGGTGACACGCGCACCCGGAACAAGGACCACAGGTTGTTAGCGGCCATTTTTCCGTCAGTCTCCACTGGAGCTAGAAGTGAGCAAACAGGTACTCCTTTAGACGCTGCTGGAGCCAGATCATTTGTCTCTGTGATGGACAACGTTTGAAATTCGCCCTTAAGAGGGAGACGGCAGCCAGCAACAGTCAAATTGATCGCTGCTTATCACTTCTTTTGAGGTAGGTACAGTTATTTCAGATAGGGGAATGGGTAGGTTAAGTTATTCTAGGGTGGGGAATGCTTATGGGCAAGTCTTTATGCTTGATCGGAGGCGGATGAAGTGGCAAAAAAGGCTCGGCCTACACCATGACCATGCCACTCGTCAACCCAAAGTGAATATGAGCCACACAGGTTGGTTGAAATGGCGCAGCATGAATGATAGAACCTGGATCCAAGCGTCCCAGGATGCATTGCAGCGAAAACGTTCAACAATGTTCAGTGTGACCAATGTTTCTATCTTGGAAAATGAACTCGCATACTGTATAGAGTGTATTTGACATATCTTGTCTCAGGCTCTGCTTGCAGTCCTACCATATCGCAGAAAATGCAGAAGTGCAGTCAATGCAGCTTTTTACCTAAAATGGTAAAAAATGGTCAAAGCCTCATGCAGTGTATTACCTGCCCCTGGAATAACCTCAATGGAATTATAAGAATAATGCTGATAATAATACAAATTCTGGATGTCTGTTTTCAGCCTTACAAAACCATAACTGTAGAAGTTTAGATTTATACGTAAAGCTAGATATTTGTAAAAATATCTATATTGATATATAACTATCTATTTATATAGCTAGATATATATCTATGCAGTAAGATACATTACATAGATAGATAGACTGTATATAAGCCTGCAAGTCTTGCACTTGAAGCGGCTTTATGATGTCATTAAGGCTCGATGGTGACACGCGCACCCGGAACAAGGACCACAGGTCGTTAGCGGCCATTTTTTCGTCAGTCTCCACTGGAGCTAGAAGTGAGCAAACACGTACTCCTTTAGACGCTGCTGGAGCCAGATCATTTGTCTCTGTGATGGACAACGTTTGAAATTCGCCCTTAAGCGGGAGACGGCAGCCAGCAACAGTCAAATTGATCGCTGCTTATCACTTCTTTTGAGGTAGGTACAGTTATTTCAGATAGGGGAATGGGTAGGTTAAGTTATTCTAGGGTGGGGAATGCTTATGGGCAAGTCTTTATGCTTGATCGGAGGCGGATGAAGTGGCAAAAAAGGCTCGGCCTACACCATGACCATGCCACTCGTCAACCCAAAGTGAATATGAGCCACACAGGTTGGTTGAAATGGCGCAGCATGAATGATAGAACCTGGATCCAAGCGTCCCAGGATGCATTGCAGCGAAAACGTTCAACAATGTTCAGTGTGACCAATGTTTCTATCTTGGAAAATGAACTCGCATACTGTATAGAGTGTATTTGACATATCTTGTCTCAGGCTTTGCTTGCAGTCCTACCATATCGCAGAAAATGCAGAAGTGCAGTCAATGCAGCTTTTTACCTAAAATGGTAAAAATTGGTCAAAGCCTCATGCAGTTTATTACCTGCCCCTGGAATAACCTCAATGGCAATTATAAGAATAATGCTGATAATAATACAAATTCTGGATGTCTGTTTTCAGCCTTACAAAACCATAACTGTAGAAGTTTAGATTTATATGTAAAGCTAGATATTTGTAGAAATGTCTATATTGATATATAACTATCTATTTATATAGCTAGATATATATCTATGCAGTAAGATACATTACATAGATAGATAGATAGACTGTATATAAGCCTGCAAGTCTTGCACTTGAAGCGGCTTTATGATGTCATTAAGGCTCGATGGTGACACGCGCACCCGGAACAAGGACCACAGGTCGTTAGCGGCCATTTTTCCGTCAGTCTCCACTGGAGCTAGAAGTGAGCAAACACGTACTCCTTTAGACGCTGCTGGAGCCAGATCATTTGTCTCTGTGATGGACAACGTTTGAAATTCGCCCTTAAGAGGGAGACGGCAGCCAGCAACAGTCAAATTGATTGCTGCTTATCACTTCTTTTGAGGTAGGTACAGTTATTTCAGATAGGGGAATGGGTAGGTTAAGTTATTCTAGGGTGGGGAATGCTTATGGGCAAGTCTTTATGCTTGATCGGAGGCGGATGAAGTGGCAAAAAAGGCTCGGCCTACACCATGACCATGCCACTCGTCAACCCAAAGTGAATATGAGCCACACAGGTTGGTTGAAATGGCGCAGCATGAATGATAGAACCTGGATCCAAGCGTCCCAGGATGCATTGCAGCGAAAACGTTCAACAATGTTCAGTGTGACCAATGTTTCTATCTTGGAAAATGAACTCGCATACTGTATAGAGTGTATTTGACATATCTTGTCTCAGGCTTTGCTTGCAGTCCTACCATATCGCAGAAAATGCAGAAGTGCAGTCAATGCAGCTTTTTACCTAAAATGGTAAAAATTGGTCAAAGCCTCATGCAGTTTATTACCTGCCCCTGGAATAACCTCAATGGCAATTATAAGAATAATGCTGATAATAATACAAATTCTGGATGTCTGTTTTCAGCCTTACAAAACCATAACTGTAGAAGTTTAGATTTATACGTAAAGCTAGATATTTGTAGAAATGTCTATATTGATATATAACTATCTATTTATATAGCTAGATATATATCTATGCAGTAAGATACATTACATAGATAGATAGATAGATAGATAGACTGTATATAAGCCTGCAAGTCTTGCACTTGAAGCGGCTTTATGATGTCATTAAGGCTCGATGGTGACACGCGCACCCGGAACAAGGACCACAGGTTGTTAGCGGCCATTTTTCCGTCAGTCTCCACTGGAGCTAGAAGTGAGCAAACAGGTACTCCTTTAGACGCTGCTGGAGCCAGATCATTTGTCTCTGTGATGGACAACGTTTGAAATTCGCCCTTAAGAGGGAGACGGCAGCCAGCAACAGTCAAATTGATCGCTGCTTATCACTTCTTTTGAGGTAGGTACAGTTATTTCAGATAGGGGAATGGGTAGGTTAAGTTATTCTAGGGTGGGGAATGCTTATGGGCAAGTCTTTATGCTTGATCGGAGGCGGATGAAGTGGCAAAAAAGGCTCGGCCTACACCATGACCATGCCACTCGTCAACCCAAAGTGAATATGAGCCACACAGGTTGGTTGAAATGGCGCAGCATGAATGATAGAACCTGGATCCAAGCGTCCCAGGATGCATTGCAGCGAAAACGTTCAACAATGTTCAGTGTGACCAATGTTTCTATCTTGGAAAATGAACTCGCATACTGTATAGAGTGTATTTGACATATCTTGTCTCAGGCTTTGCTTGCAGTCCTACCATATCGCAGAAAATGCAGAAGTGCAGTCAATGCAGCTTTTTACCTAAAATGGTAAAAAATGGTCAAAGCCTCATGCAGTGTATTACCTGCCCCTGGAATAACCTCAATGGAATTATAAGAATAATGCTGATAATAATACAAATTCTGGATGTCTGTTTTCAGCCTTACAAAACCATAACTGTAGAAGTTTAGATTTATACGTAAAGCTAGATATTTGTAAAAATATCTATATTGATATATAACTATCTATTTATATAGCTAGATATATATCTATGCAGTAAGATACATTACATAGATAGATAGACTGTATATAAGCCTGCAAGTCTTGCACTTGAAGCGGCTTTATGATGTCATTAAGGCTCGATGGTGACACGCGCACCCGGAACAAGGACCACAGGTCGTTAGCGGCCATTTTTTCGTCAGTCTCCACTGGAGCTAGAAGTGAGCAAACACGTACTCCTTTAGACGCTGCTGGAGCCAGATCATTTGTCTCTGTGATGGACAACGTTTGAAATTCGCCCTTAAGCGGGAGACGGCAGCCAGCAACAGTCAAATTGATCGCTGCTTATCACTTCTTTTGAGGTAGGTACAGTTATTTCAGATAGGGGAATGGGTAGGTTAAGTTATTCTAGGGTGGGGAATGCTTATGGGCAAGTCTTTATGCTTGATCGGAGGCGGATGAAGTGGCAAAAAAGGCTCGGCCTACACCATGACCATGCCACTCGTCAACCCAAAGTGAATATGAGCCACACAGGTTGGTTGAAATGGCGCAGCATGAATGATAGAACCTGGATCCAAGCGTCCCAGGATGCATTGCAGCGAAAACGTTCAACAATGTTCAGTGTGACCAATGTTTCTATCTTGGAAAATGAACTCGCATACTGTATAGAGTGTATTTGACATATCTTGTCTCAGGCTTTGCTTGCAGTCCTACCATATCGCAGAAAATGCAGAAGTGCAGTCAATGCAGCTTTTTACCTAAAATGGTAAAAATTGGTCAAAGCCTCATGCAGTTTATTACCTGCCCCTGGAATAACCTCAATGGCAATTATAAGAATAATGCTGATAATAATACAAATTCTGGATGTCTGTTTTCAGCCTTACAAAACCATAACTGTAGAAGTTTAGATTTATACGTAAAGCTAGATATTTGTAGAAATGTCTATATTGATATATAACTATCTATTTATATAGCTAGATATATATCTATGCAGTAAGATACATTACATAGATAGATAGATAGACTGTATATAAGCCTGCAAGTCTTGCACTTGAAGCGGCTTTATGATGTCATTAAGGCTCGATGGTGACACGCGCACCCGGAACAAGGACCACAGGTCGTTAGCGGCCATTTTTCCGTCAGTCTCCACTGGAGCTAGAAGTGAGCAAACACGTACTCCTTTAGACGCTGCTGGAGCCAGATCATTTGTCTCTGTGATGGACAACGTTTGAAATTCGCCCTTAAGAGGGAGACGGCAGCCAGCAACAGTCAAATTGATTGCTGCTTATCACTTCTTTTGAGGTAGGTACAGTTATTTCAGATAGGGGAATGGGTAGGTTAAGTTATTCTAGGGTGGGGAATGCTTATGGGCAAGTCTTTATGCTTGATCGGAGGCGGATGAAGTGGCAAAAAAGGCTCGGCCTACACCATGACCATGCCACTCGTCAACCCAAAGTGAATATGAGCCACACAGGTTGGTTGAAATGGCGCAGCATGAATGATAGAACCTGGATCCAAGCGTCCCAGGATGCATTGCAGCGAAAACGTTCAACAATGTTCAGTGTGACCAATGTTTCTATCTTGGAAAATGAACTCGCATACTGTATAGAGTGTATTTGACATATCTTGTCTCAGGCTTTGCTTGCAGTCCTACCATATCGCAGAAAATGCAGAAGTGCAGTCAATGCAGCTTTTTACCTAAAATGGTAAAAAATGGTCAAAGCCTCATGCAGTGTATTACCTGCCCCTGGAATAACCTCAATGGAATTATAAGAATAATGCTGATAATAATACAAATTCTGGATGTCTGTTTTCAGCCTTACAAAACCATAACTGTAGAAGTTTAGATTTATACGTAAAGCTAGATATTTGTAAAAATATCTATATTGATATATAACTATCTATTTATATAGCTAGATATATATCTATGCAGTAAGATACATTACATAGATAGATAGACTGTATATAAGCCTGCAAGTCTTGCACTTGAAGCGGCTTTATGATGTCATTAAGGCTCGATGGTGACACGCGCACCCGGAACAAGGACCACAGGTTGTTAGCGGCCATTTTTCCGTCAGTCTCCACTGGAGCTAGAAGTGAGCAAACAGGTACTCCTTTAGACGCTGCTGGAGCCAGATCATTTGTCTCTGTGATGGACAACGTTTGAAATTCGCCCTTAAGCGGGAGACGGCAGCCAGCAACAGTCAAATTGATCGCTGCTTATCACTTCTTTTGAGGTAGGTACAGTTATTTCAGATAGGGGAATGGGTAGGTTAAGTTATTCTAGGGTGGGGAATGCTTATGGGCAAGTCTTTATGCTTGATCGGAGGCGGATGAAGTGGCAAAAAAGGCTCGGCCTACACCATGACCATGCCACTCGTCAACCCAAAGTGAATATGAGCCACACAGGTTGGTTGAAATGGCGCAGCATGAATGATAGAACCTGGATCCAAGCGTCCCAGGATGCATTGCAGCGAAAACGTTCAACAATGTTCAGTGTGACCAATGTTTCTATCTTGGAAAATGAACTCGCATACTGTATAGAGTGTATTTGACATATCTTGTCTCAGGCTTTGCTTGCAGTCCTACCATATCGCAGAAAATGCAGAAGTGCAGTCAATGCAGCTTTTTACCTAAAATGGTAAAAAATGGTCAAAGCCTCATGCAGTGTATTACCTGCCCCTGGAATAACCTCAATGGAATTATAAGAATAATGCTGATAATAATACAAATTCTGGATGTCTGTTTTCAGCCTTACAAAACCATAACTGTAGAAGTTTAGATTTATACGTAAAGCTAGATATTTGTAAAAATATCTATATTGATATATAACTATCTATTTATATAGCTAGATATATATCTATGCAGTAAGATACATTACATAGATAGATAGACTGTATATAAGCCTGCAAGTCTTGCACTTGAAGCGGCTTTATGATGTCATTAAGGCTCGATGGTGACACGCGCACCCGGAACAAGGACCACAGGTCGTTAGCGGCCATTTTTTCGTCAGTCTCCACTGGAGCTAGAAGTGAGCAAACACGTACTCCTTTAGACGCTGCTGGAGCCAGATCATTTGTCTCTGTGATGGACAACGTTTGAAATTCGCCCTTAAGCGGGAGACGGCAGCCAGCAACAGTCAAATTGATCGCTGCTTATCACTTCTTTTGAGGTAGGTACAGTTATTTCAGATAGGGGAATGGGTAGGTTAAGTTATTCTAGGGTGGGGAATGCTTATGGGCAAGTCTTTATGCTTGATCGGAGGCGGATGAAGTGGCAAAAAAGGCTCGGCCTACACCATGACCATGCCACTCGTCAACCCAAAGTGAATATGAGCCACACAGGTTGGTTGAAATGGCGCAGCATGAATGATAGAACCTGGATCCAAGCGTCCCAGGATGCATTGCAGCGAAAACGTTCAACAATGTTCAGTGTGACCAATGTTTCTATCTTGGAAAATGAACTCGCATACTGTATAGAGTGTATTTGACATATCTTGTCTCAGGCTTTGCTTGCAGTCCTACCATATCGCAGAAAATGCAGAAGTGCAGTCAATGCAGCTTTTTACCTAAAATGGTAAAAATTGGTCAAAGCCTCATGCAGTTTATTACCTGCCCCTGGAATAACCTCAATGGCAATTATAAGAATAATGCTGATAATAATACAAATTCTGGATGTCTGTTTTCAGCCTTACAAAACCATAACTGTAGAAGTTTAGATTTATACGTAAAGCTAGATATTTGTAGAAATGTCTATATTGATATATAACTATCTATTTATATAGCTAGATATATATCTATGCAGTAAGATACATTACATAGATAGATAGATAGACTGTATATAAGCCTGCAAGTCTTGCACTTGAAGCGGCTTTATGATGTCATTAAGGCTCGATGGTGACACGCGCACCCGGAACAAGGACCACAGGTCGTTAGCGGCCATTTTTCCGTCAGTCTCCACTGGAGCTAGAAGTGAGCAAACACGTACTCCTTTAGACGCTGCTAGAGCCAGATCATTTGTCTCTGTGATGGACAACGTTTGAAATTCGCCCTTAAGAGGGAGACGGCAGCCAGCAACAGTCAAATTGATTGCTGCTTATCACTTCTTTTGAGGTAGGTACAGTTATTTCAGATAGGGGAATGGGTAGGTTAAGTTATTCTAGGGTGGGGAATGCTTATGGGCAAGTCTTTATGCTTGATCGGAGGCGGATGAAGTGGCAAAAAAGGCTCGGCCTACACCATGACCATGCCACTCGTCAACCCAAAGTGAATATGAGCCACACAGGTTGGTTGAAATGGCGCAGCATGAATGATAGAACCTGGATCCAAGCGTCCCAGGATGCATTGCAGCGAAAACGTTCAACAATGTTCAGTGTGACCAATGTTTCTATCTTGGAAAATGAACTCGCATACTGTATAGAGTGTATTTGACATATCTTGTCTCAGGCTTTGCTTGCAGTCCTACCATATCGCAGAAAATGCAGAAGTGCAGTCAATGCAGCTTTTTACCTAAAATGGTAAAAAATGGTCAAAGCCTCATGCAGTGTATTACCTGCCCCTGGAATAACCTCAATGGAATTATAAGAATAATGCTGATAATAATACAAATTCTGGATGTCTGTTTTCAGCCTTACAAAACCATAACTGTAGAAGTTTAGATTTATACGTAAAGCTAGATATTTGTAAAAATATCTATATTGATATATAACTATCTATTTATATAGCTAGATATATATCTATGCAGTAAGATACATTACATAGATAGATAGATAGATAGATAGACTGTATATAAGCCTGCAAGTCTTGCACTTGAAGCGGCTTTATGATGTCATTAAGGCTCGATGGTGACACGCGCACCCGGAACAAGGACCACAGGTTGTTAGCGGCCATTTTTCCGTCAGTCTCCACTGGAGCTAGAAGTGAGCAAACAGGTACTCCTTTAGACGCTGCTGGAGCCAGATCATTTGTCTCTGTGATGGACAACGTTTGAAATTCGCCCTTAAGCGGGAGACGGCAGCCAGCAACAGTCAAATTGATCGCTGCTTATCACTTCTTTTGAGGTAGGTACAGTTATTTCAGATAGGGGAATGGGTAGGTTAAGTTATTCTAGGGTGGGGAATGCTTATGGGCAAGTCTTTATGCTTGATCGGAGGCGGATGAAGTGGCAAAAAAGGCTCGGCCTACACCATGACCATGCCACTCGTCAACCCAAAGTGAATATGAGCCACACAGGTTGGTTGAAATGGCGCAGCATGAATGATAGAACCTGGATCCAAGCGTCCCAGGATGCATTGCAGCGAAAACGTTCAACAATGTTCAGTGTGACCAATGTTTCTATCTTGGAAAATGAACTCGCATACTGTATAGAGTGTATTTGACATATCTTGTCTCAGGCTTTGCTTGCAGTCCTACCATATCGCAGAAAATGCAGAAGTGCAGTCAATGCAGCTTTTTACCTAAAATGGTAAAAAATGGTCAAAGCCTCATGCAGTGTATTACCTGCCCCTGGAATAACCTCAATGGAATTATAAGAATAATGCTGATAATAATACAAATTCTGGATGTCTGTTTTCAGCCTTACAAAACCATAACTGTAGAAGTTTAGATTTATACGTAAAGCTAGATATTTGTAAAAATATCTATATTGATATATAACTATCTATTTATATAGCTAGATATATATCTATGCAGTAAGATACATTACATAGATAGATAGACTGTATATAAGCCTGCAAGTCTTGCACTTGAAGCGGCTTTATGATGTCATTAAGGCTCGATGGTGACACGCGCACCCGGAACAAGGACCACAGGTCGTTAGCGGCCATTTTTTCGTCAGTCTCCACTGGAGCTAGAAGTGAGCAAACACGTACTCCTTTAGACGCTGCTGGAGCCAGATCATTTGTCTCTGTGATGGACAACGTTTGAAATTCGCCCTTAAGCGGGAGACGGCAGCCAGCAACAGTCAAATTGATCGCTGCTTATCACTTCTTTTGAGGTAGGTACAGTTATTTCAGATAGGGGAATGGGTAGGTTAAGTTATTCTAGGGTGGGGAATGCTTATGGGCAAGTCTTTATGCTTGATCGGAGGCGGATGAAGTGGCAAAAAAGGCTCGGCCTACACCATGACCATGCCACTCGTCAACCCAAAGTGAATATGAGCCACACAGGTTGGTTGAAATGGCGCAGCATGAATGATAGAACCTGGATCCAAGCGTCCCAGGATGCATTGCAGCGAAAACGTTCAACAATGTTCAGTGTGACCAATGTTTCTATCTTGGAAAATGAACTCGCATACTGTATAGAGTGTATTTGACATATCTTGTCTCAGGCTTTGCTTGCAGTCCTACCATATCGCAGAAAATGCAGAAGTGCAGTCAATGCAGCTTTTTACCTAAAATGGTAAAAATTGGTCAAAGCCTCATGCAGTTTATTACCTGCCCCTGGAATAACCTCAATGGCAATTATAAGAATAATGCTGATAATAATACAAATTCTGGATGTCTGTTTTCAGCCTTACAAAACCATAACTGTAGAAGTTTAGATTTATACGTAAAGCTAGATATTTGTAGAAATGTCTATATTGATATATAACTATCTATTTATATAGCTAGATATATATCTATGCAGTAAGATACATTACATAGATAGATAGATAGACTGTATATAAGCCTGCAAGTCTTGCACTTGAAGCGGCTTTATGATGTCATTAAGGCTCGATGGTGACACGCGCACCCGGAACAAGGACCACAGGTCGTTAGCGGCCATTTTTCCGTCAGTCTCCACTGGAGCTAGAAGTGAGCAAACACGTACTCCTTTAGACGCTGCTGGAGCCAGATCATTTGTCTCTGTGATGGACAACGTTTGAAATTCGCCCTTAAGAGGGAGACGGCAGCCAGCAACAGTCAAATTGATTGCTGCTTATCACTTCTTTTGAGGTAGGTACAGTTATTTCAGATAGGGGAATGGGTAGGTTAAGTTATTCTAGGGTGGGGAATGCTTATGGGCAAGTCTTTATGCTTGATCGGAGGCGGATGAAGTGGCAAAAAAGGCTCGGCCTACACCATGACCATGCCACTCGTCAACCCAAAGTGAATATGAGCCACACAGGTTGGTTGAAATGGCGCAGCATGAATGATAGAACCTGGATCCAAGCGTCCCAGGATGCATTGCAGCGAAAACGTTCAACAATGTTCAGTGTGACCAATGTTTCTATCTTGGAAAATGAACTCGCATACTGTATAGAGTGTATTTGACATATCTTGTCTCAGGCTTTGCTTGCAGTCCTACCATATCGCAGAAAATGCAGAAGTGCAGTCAATGCAGCTTTTTACCTAAAATGGTAAAAATTGGTCAAAGCCTCATGCAGTTTATTACCTGCCCCTGGAATAACCTCAATGGCAATTATAAGAATAATGCTGATAATAATACAAATTCTGGATGTCTGTTTTCAGCCTTACAAAACCATAACTGTAGAAGTTTAGATTTATACGTAAAGCTAGATATTTGTAGAAATGTCTATATTGATATATAACTATCTATTTATATAGCTAGATATATATCTATGCAGTAAGATACATTACATAGATAGATAGATAGATAGATAGACTGTATATAAGCCTGCAAGTCTTGCACTTGAAGCGGCTTTATGATGTCATTAAGGCTCGATGGTGACACGCGCACCCGGAACAAGGACCACAGGTTGTTAGCGGCCATTTTTCCGTCAGTCTCCACTGGAGCTAGAAGTGAGCAAACAGGTACTCCTTTAGACGCTGCTGGAGCCAGATCATTTGTCTCTGTGATGGACAACGTTTGAAATTCGCCCTTAAGCGGGAGACGGCAGCCAGCAACAGTCAAATTGATCGCTGCTTATCACTTCTTTTGAGGTAGGTACAGTTATTTCAGATAGGGGAATGGGTAGGTTAAGTTATTCTAGGGTGGGGAATGCTTATGGGCAAGTCTTTATGCTTGATCGGAGGCGGATGAAGTGGCAAAAAAGGCTCGGCCTACACCATGACCATGCCACTCGTCAACCCAAAGTGAATATGAGCCACACAGGTTGGTTGAAATGGCGCAGCATGAATGATAGAACCTGGATCCAAGCGTCCCAGGATGCATTGCAGCGAAAACGTTCAACAATGTTCAGTGTGACCAATGTTTCTATCTTGGAAAATGAACTCGCATACTGTATAGAGTGTATTTGACATATCTTGTCTCAGGCTTTGCTTGCAGTCCTACCATATCGCAGAAAATGCAGAAGTGCAGTCAATGCAGCTTTTTACCTAAAATGGTAAAAAATGGTCAAAGCCTCATGCAGTGTATTACCTGCCCCTGGAATAACCTCAATGGAATTATAAGAATAATGCTGATAATAATACAAATTCTGGATGTCTGTTTTCAGCCTTACAAAACCATAACTGTAGAAGTTTAGATTTATACGTAAAGCTAGATATTTGTAAAAATATCTATATTGATATATAACTATCTATTTATATAGCTAGATATATATCTATGCAGTAAGATACATTACATAGATAGATAGATAGATAGATAGATAGACTGTATATAAGCCTGCAAGTCTTGCACTTGAAGCGGCTTTATGATGTCATTAAGGCTCGATGGTGACACGCGCACCCGGAACAAGGACCACAGGTTGTTAGCGGCCATTTTTCCGTCAGTCTCCACTGGAGCTAGAAGTGAGCAAACAGGTACTCCTTTAGACGCTGCTGGAGCCAGATCATTTGTCTCTGTGATGGACAACGTTTGAAATTCGCCCTTAAGAGGGAGACGGCAGCCAGCAACAGTCAAATTGATCGCTGCTTATCACTTCTTTTGAGGTAGGTACAGTTATTTCAGATAGGGGAATGGGTAGGTTAAGTTATTCTAGGGTGGGGAATGCTTATGGGCAAGTCTTTATGCTTGATCGGAGGCGGATGAAGTGGCAAAAAAGGCTCGGCCTACACCATGACCATGCCACTCGTCAACCCAAAGTGAATATGAGCCACACAGGTTGGTTGAAATGGCGCAGCATGAATGATAGAACCTGGATCCAAGCGTCCCAGGATGCATTGCAGCGAAAACGTTCAACAATGTTCAGTGTGACCAATGTTTCTATCTTGGAAAATGAACTCGCATACTGTATAGAGTGTATTTGACATATCTTGTCTCAGGCTCTGCTTGCAGTCCTACCATATCGCAGAAAATGCAGAAGTGCAGTCAATGCAGCTTTTTACCTAAAATGGTAAAAAATGGTCAAAGCCTCATGCAGTGTATTACCTGCCCCTGGAATAACCTCAATGGAATTATAAGAATAATGCTGATAATAATACAAATTCTGGATGTCTGTTTTCAGCCTTACAAAACCATAACTGTAGAAGTTTAGATTTATACGTAAAGCTAGATATTTGTAAAAATATCTATATTGATATATAACTATCTATTTATATAGCTAGATATATATCTATGCAGTAAGATACATTACATAGATAGATAGACTGTATATAAGCCTGCAAGTCTTGCACTTGAAGCGGCTTTATGATGTCATTAAGGCTCGATGGTGACACGCGCACCCGGAACAAGGACCACAGGTCGTTAGCGGCCATTTTTTCGTCAGTCTCCACTGGAGCTAGAAGTGAGCAAACACGTACTCCTTTAGACGCTGCTGGAGCCAGATCATTTGTCTCTGTGATGGACAACGTTTGAAATTCGCCCTTAAGCGGGAGACGGCAGCCAGCAACAGTCAAATTGATCGCTGCTTATCACTTCTTTTGAGGTAGGTACAGTTATTTCAGATAGGGGAATGGGTAGGTTAAGTTATTCTAGGGTGGGGAATGCTTATGGGCAAGTCTTTATGCTTGATCGGAGGCGGATGAAGTGGCAAAAAAGGCTCGGCCTACACCATGACCATGCCACTCGTCAACCCAAAGTGAATATGAGCCACACAGGTTGGTTGAAATGGCGCAGCATGAATGATAGAACCTGGATCCAAGCGTCCCAGGATGCATTGCAGCGAAAACGTTCAACAATGTTCAGTGTGACCAATGTTTCTATCTTGGAAAATGAACTCGCATACTGTATAGAGTGTATTTGACATATCTTGTCTCAGGCTTTGCTTGCAGTCCTACCATATCGCAGAAAATGCAGAAGTGCAGTCAATGCAGCTTTTTACCTAAAATGGTAAAAATTGGTCAAAGCCTCATGCAGTTTATTACCTGCCCCTGGAATAACCTCAATGGCAATTATAAGAATAATGCTGATAATAATACAAATTCTGGATGTCTGTTTTCAGCCTTACAAAACCATAACTGTAGAAGTTTAGATTTATACGTAAAGCTAGATATTTGTAGAAATGTCTATATTGATATATAACTATCTATTTATATAGCTAGATATATATCTATGCAGTAAGATACATTACATAGATAGATAGATAGACTGTATATAAGCCTGCAAGTCTTGCACTTGAAGCGGCTTTATGATGTCATTAAGGCTCGATGGTGACACGCGCACCCGGAACAAGGACCACAGGTCGTTAGCGGCCATTTTTCCGTCAGTCTCCACTGGAGCTAGAAGTGAGCAAACACGTACTCCTTTAGACGCTGCTGGAGCCAGATCATTTGTCTCTGTGATGGACAACGTTTGAAATTCGCCCTTAAGAGGGAGACGGCAGCCAGCAACAGTCAAATTGATTGCTGCTTATCACTTCTTTTGAGGTAGGTACAGTTATTTCAGATAGGGGAATGGGTAGGTTAAGTTATTCTAGGGTGGGGAATGCTTATGGGCAAGTCTTTATGCTTGATCGGAGGCGGATGAAGTGGCAAAAAAGGCTCGGCCTACACCATGACCATGCCACTCGTCAACCCAAAGTGAATATGAGCCACACAGGTTGGTTGAAATGGCGCAGCATGAATGATAGAACCTGGATCCAAGCGTCCCAGGATGCATTGCAGCGAAAACGTTCAACAATGTTCAGTGTGACCAATGTTTCTATCTTGGAAAATGAACTCGCATACTGTATAGAGTGTATTTGACATATCTTGTCTCAGGCTTTGCTTGCAGTCCTACCATATCGCAGAAAATGCAGAAGTGCAGTCAATGCAGCTTTTTACCTAAAATGGTAAAAATTGGTCAAAGCCTCATGCAGTTTATTACCTGCCCCTGGAATAACCTCAATGGCAATTATAAGAATAATGCTGATAATAATACAAATTCTGGATGTCTGTTTTCAGCCTTACAAAACCATAACTGTAGAAGTTTAGATTTATACGTAAAGCTAGATATTTGTAGAAATGTCTATATTGATATATAACTATCTATTTATATAGCTAGATATATATCTATGCAGTAAGATACATTACATAGATAGATAGATAGATAGATAGACTGTATATAAGCCTGCAAGTCTTGCACTTGAAGCGGCTTTATGATGTCATTAAGGCTCGATGGTGACACGCGCACCCGGAACAAGGACCACAGGTTGTTAGCGGCCATTTTTCCGTCAGTCTCCACTGGAGCTAGAAGTGAGCAAACAGGTACTCCTTTAGACGCTGCTGGAGCCAGATCATTTGTCTCTGTGATGGACAACGTTTGAAATTCGCCCTTAAGAGGGAGACGGCAGCCAGCAACAGTCAAATTGATCGCTGCTTATCACTTCTTTTGAGGTAGGTACAGTTATTTCAGATAGGGGAATGGGTAGGTTAAGTTATTCTAGGGTGGGGAATGCTTATGGGCAAGTCTTTATGCTTGATCGGAGGCGGATGAAGTGGCAAAAAAGGCTCGGCCTACACCATGACCATGCCACTCGTCAACCCAAAGTGAATATGAGCCACACAGGTTGGTTGAAATGGCGCAGCATGAATGATAGAACCTGGATCCAAGCGTCCCAGGATGCATTGCAGCGAAAACGTTCAACAATGTTCAGTGTGACCAATGTTTCTATCTTGGAAAATGAACTCGCATACTGTATAGAGTGTATTTGACATATCTTGTCTCAGGCTTTGCTTGCAGTCCTACCATATCGCAGAAAATGCAGAAGTGCAGTCAATGCAGCTTTTTACCTAAAATGGTAAAAAATGGTCAAAGCCTCATGCAGTGTATTACCTGCCCCTGGAATAACCTCAATGGAATTATAAGAATAATGCTGATAATAATACAAATTCTGGATGTCTGTTTTCAGCCTTACAAAACCATAACTGTAGAAGTTTAGATTTATACGTAAAGCTAGATATTTGTAAAAATATCTATATTGATATATAACTATCTATTTATATAGCTAGATATATATCTATGCAGTAAGATACATTACATAGATAGATAGATAGATAGATAGACTGTATATAAGCCTGCAAGTCTTGCACTTGAAGCGGCTTTATGATGTCATTAAGGCTCGATGGTGACACGCGCACCCGGAACAAGGACCACAGGTTGTTAGCGGCCATTTTTCCGTCAGTCTCCACTGGAGCTAGAAGTGAGCAAACAGGTACTCCTTTAGACGCTGCTGGAGCCAGATCATTTGTCTCTGTGATGGACAACGTTTGAAATTCGCCCTTAAGCGGGAGACGGCAGCCAGCAACAGTCAAATTGATCGCTGCTTATCACTTCTTTTGAGGTAGGTACAGTTATTTCAGATAGGGGAATGGGTAGGTTAAGTTATTCTAGGGTGGGGAATGCTTATGGGCAAGTCTTTATGCTTGATCGGAGGCGGATGAAGTGGCAAAAAAGGCTCGGCCTACACCATGACCATGCCACTCGTCAACCCAAAGTGAATATGAGCCACACAGGTTGGTTGAAATGGCGCAGCATGAATGATAGAACCTGGATCCAAGCGTCCCAGGATGCATTGCAGCGAAAACGTTCAACAATGTTCAGTGTGACCAATGTTTCTATCTTGGAAAATGAACTCGCATACTGTATAGAGTGTATTTGACATATCTTGTCTCAGGCTTTGCTTGCAGTCCTACCATATCGCAGAAAATGCAGAAGTGCAGTCAATGCAGCTTTTTACCTAAAATGGTAAAAAATGGTCAAAGCCTCATGCAGTGTATTACCTGCCCCTGGAATAACCTCAATGGAATTATAAGAATAATGCTGATAATAATACAAATTCTGGATGTCTGTTTTCAGCCTTACAAAACCATAACTGTAGAAGTTTAGATTTATACGTAAAGCTAGATATTTGTAAAAATATCTATATTGATATATAACTATCTATTTATATAGCTAGATATATATCTATGCAGTAAGATACATTACATAGATAGATAGACTGTATATAAGCCTGCAAGTCTTGCACTTGAAGCGGCTTTATGATGTCATTAAGGCTCGATGGTGACACGCGCACCCGGAACAAGGACCACAGGTCGTTAGCGGCCATTTTTTCGTCAGTCTCCACTGGAGCTAGAAGTGAGCAAACACGTACTCCTTTAGACGCTGCTGGAGCCAGATCATTTGTCTCTGTGATGGACAACGTTTGAAATTCGCCCTTAAGCGGGAGACGGCAGCCAGCAACAGTCAAATTGATCGCTGCTTATCACTTCTTTTGAGGTAGGTACAGTTATTTCAGATAGGGGAATGGGTAGGTTAAGTTATTCTAGGGTGGGGAATGCTTATGGGCAAGTCTTTATGCTTGATCGGAGGCGGATGAAGTGCCAAAAAAGGCTCGGCCTACACCATGACCATGCCACTCGTCAACCCAAAGTGAATATGAGCCACACAGGTTGGTTGAAATGGCGCAGCATGAATGATAGAACCTGGATCCAAGCGTCCCAGGATGCATTGCAGCGAAAACGTTCAACAATGTTCAGTGTGACCAATGTTTCTATCTTGGAAAATGAACTCGCATACTGTATAGAGTGTATTTGACATATCTTGTCTCAGGCTTTGCTTGCAGTCCTACCATATCGCAGAAAATGCAGAAGTGCAGTCAATGCAGCTTTTTACCTAAAATGGTAAAAATTGGTCAAAGCCTCATGCAGTTTATTACCTGCCCCTGGAATAACCTCAATGGCAATTATAAGAATAATGCTGATAATAATACAAATTCTGGATGTCTGTTTTCAGCCTTACAAAACCATAACTGTAGAAGTTTAGATTTATACGTAAAGCTAGATATTTGTAGAAATGTCTATATTGATATATAACTATCTATTTATATAGCTAGATATATATCTATGCAGTAAGATACATTACATAGATAGATAGATAGACTGTATATAAGCCTGCAAGTCTTGCACTTGAAGCGGCTTTATGATGTCATTAAGGCTCGATGGTGACACGCGCACCCGGAACAAGGACCACAGGTCGTTAGCGGCCATTTTTCCGTCAGTCTCCACTGGAGCTAGAAGTGAGCAAACACGTACTCCTTTAGACGCTGCTGGAGCCAGATCATTTGTCTCTGTGATGGACAACGTTTGAAATTCGCCCTTAAGAGGGAGACGGCAGCCAGCAACAGTCAAATTGATTGCTGCTTATCACTTCTTTTGAGGTAGGTACAGTTATTTCAGATAGGGGAATGGGTAGGTTAAGTTATTCTAGGGTGGGGAATGCTTATGGGCAAGTCTTTATGCTTGATCGGAGGCGGATGAAGTGGCAAAAAAGGCTCGGCCTACACCATGACCATGCCACTCGTCAACCCAAAGTGAATATGAGCCACACAGGTTGGTTGAAATGGCGCAGCATGAATGATAGAACCTGGATCCAAGCGTCCCAGGATGCATTGCAGCGAAAACGTTCAACAATGTTCAGTGTGACCAATGTTTCTATCTTGGAAAATGAACTCGCATACTGTATAGAGTGTATTTGACATATCTTGTCTCAGGCTTTGCTTGCAGTCCTACCATATCGCAGAAAATGCAGAAGTGCAGTCAATGCAGCTTTTTACCTAAAATGGTAAAAAATGGTCAAAGCCTCATGCAGTGTATTACCTGCCCCTGGAATAACCTCAATGGAATTATAAGAATAATGCTGATAATAATACAAATTCTGGATGTCTGTTTTCAGCCTTACAAAACCATAACTGTAGAAGTTTAGATTTATACGTAAAGCTAGATATTTGTAAAAATATCTATATTGATATATAACTATCTATTTATATAGCTAGATATATATCTATGCAGTAAGATACATTACATAGATAGATAGATAGATAGATAGACTGTATATAAGCCTGCAAGTCTTGCACTTGAAGCGGCTTTATGATGTCATTAAGGCTCGATGGTGACACGCGCACCCGGAACAAGGACCACAGGTTGTTAGCGGCCATTTTTCCGTCAGTCTCCACTGGAGCTAGAAGTGAGCAAACAGGTACTCCTTTAGACGCTGCTGGAGCCAGATCATTTGTCTCTGTGATGGACAACGTTTGAAATTCGCCCTTAAGCGGGAGACGGCAGCCAGCAACAGTCAAATTGATCGCTGCTTATCACTTCTTTTGAGGTAGGTACAGTTATTTCAGATAGGGGAATGGGTAGGTTAAGTTATTCTAGGGTGGGGAATGCTTATGGGCAAGTCTTTATGCTTGATCGGAGGCGGATGAAGTGGCAAAAAAGGCTCGGCCTACACCATGACCATGCCACTCGTCAACCCAAAGTGAATATGAGCCACACAGGTTGGTTGAAATGGCGCAGCATGAATGATAGAACCTGGATCCAAGCGTCCCAGGATGCATTGCAGCGAAAACGTTCAACAATGTTCAGTGTGACCAATGTTTCTATCTTGGAAAATGAACTCGCATACTGTATAGAGTGTATTTGACATATCTTGTCTCAGGCTTTGCTTGCAGTCCTACCATATCGCAGAAAATGCAGAAGTGCAGTCAATGCAGCTTTTTACCTAAAATGGTAAAAAATGGTCAAAGCCTCATGCAGTGTATTACCTGCCCCTGGAATAACCTCAATGGAATTATAAGAATAATGCTGATAATAATACAAATTCTGGATGTCTGTTTTCAGCCTTACAAAACCATAACTGTAGAAGTTTAGATTTATACGTAAAGCTAGATATTTGTAAAAATATCTATATTGATATATAACTATCTATTTATATAGCTAGATATATATCTATGCAGTAAGATACATTACATAGATAGATAGACTGTATATAAGCCTGCAAGTCTTGCACTTGAAGCGGCTTTATGATGTCATTAAGGCTCGATGGTGACACGCGCACCCGGAACAAGGACCACAGGTCGTTAGCGGCCATTTTTTCGTCAGTCTCCACTGGAGCTAGAAGTGAGCAAACACGTACTCCTTTAGACGCTGCTGGAGCCAGATCATTTGTCTCTGTGATGGACAACGTTTGAAATTCGCCCTTAAGCGGGAGACGGCAGCCAGCAACAGTCAAATTGATCGCTGCTTATCACTTCTTTTGAGGTAGGTACAGTTATTTCAGATAGGGGAATGGGTAGGTTAAGTTATTCTAGGGTGGGGAATGCTTATGGGCAAGTCTTTATGCTTGATCGGAGGCGGATGAAGTGCCAAAAAAGGCTCGGCCTACACCATGACCATGCCACTCGTCAACCCAAAGTGAATATGAGCCACACAGGTTGGTTGAAATGGCGCAGCATGAATGATAGAACCTGGATCCAAGCGTCCCAGGATGCATTGCAGCGAAAACGTTCAACAATGTTCAGTGTGACCAATGTTTCTATCTTGGAAAATGAACTCGCATACTGTATAGAGTGTATTTGACATATCTTGTCTCAGGCTTTGCTTGCAGTCCTACCATATCGCAGAAAATGCAGAAGTGCAGTCAATGCAGCTTTTTACCTAAAATGGTAAAAATTGGTCAAAGCCTCATGCAGTTTATTACCTGCCCCTGGAATAACCTCAATGGCAATTATAAGAATAATGCTGATAATAATACAAATTCTGGATGTCTGTTTTCAGCCTTACAAAACCATAACTGTAGAAGTTTAGATTTATACGTAAAGCTAGATATTTGTAGAAATGTCTATATTGATATATAACTATCTATTTATATAGCTAGATATATATCTATGCAGTAAGATACATTACATAGATAGATAGATAGACTGTATATAAGCCTGCAAGTCTTGCACTTGAAGCGGCTTTATGATGTCATTAAGGCTCGATGGTGACACGCGCACCCGGAACAAGGACCACAGGTCGTTAGCGGCCATTTTTCCGTCAGTCTCCACTGGAGCTAGAAGTGAGCAAACACGTACTCCTTTAGACGCTGCTGGAGCCAGATCATTTGTCTCTGTGATGGACAACGTTTGAAATTCGCCCTTAAGAGGGAGACGGCAGCCAGCAACAGTCAAATTGATTGCTGCTTATCACTTCTTTTGAGGTAGGTACAGTTATTTCAGATAGGGGAATGGGTAGGTTAAGTTATTCTAGGGTGGGGAATGCTTATGGGCAAGTCTTTATGCTTGATCGGAGGCGGATGAAGTGGCAAAAAAGGCTCGGCCTACACCATGACCATGCCACTCGTCAACCCAAAGTGAATATGAGCCACACAGGTTGGTTGAAATGGCGCAGCATGAATGATAGAACCTGGATCCAAGCGTCCCAGGATGCATTGCAGCGAAAACGTTCAACAATGTTCAGTGTGACCAATGTTTCTATCTTGGAAAATGAACTCGCATACTGTATAGAGTGTATTTGACATATCTTGTCTCAGGCTTTGCTTGCAGTCCTACCATATCGCAGAAAATGCAGAAGTGCAGTCAATGCAGCTTTTTACCTAAAATGGTAAAAAATGGTCAAAGCCTCATGCAGTGTATTACCTGCCCCTGGAATAACCTCAATGGAATTATAAGAATAATGCTGATAATAATACAAATTCTGGATGTCTGTTTTCAGCCTTACAAAACCATAACTGTAGAAGTTTAGATTTATACGTAAAGCTAGATATTTGTAAAAATATCTATATTGATATATAACTATCTATTTATATAGCTAGATATATATCTATGCAGTAAGATACATTACATAGATAGATAGATAGATAGATAGACTGTATATAAGCCTGCAAGTCTTGCACTTGAAGCGGCTTTATGATGTCATTAAGGCTCGATGGTGACACGCGCACCCGGAACAAGGACCACAGGTTGTTAGCGGCCATTTTTCCGTCAGTCTCCACTGGAGCTAGAAGTGAGCAAACAGGTACTCCTTTAGACGCTGCTGGAGCCAGATCATTTGTCTCTGTGATGGACAACGTTTGAAATTCGCCCTTAAGCGGGAGACGGCAGCCAGCAACAGTCAAATTGATCGCTGCTTATCACTTCTTTTGAGGTAGGTACAGTTATTTCAGATAGGGGAATGGGTAGGTTAAGTTATTCTAGGGTGGGGAATGCTTATGGGCAAGTCTTTATGCTTGATCGGAGGCGGATGAAGTGGCAAAAAAGGCTCGGCCTACACCATGACCATGCCACTCGTCAACCCAAAGTGAATATGAGCCACACAGGTTGGTTGAAATGGCGCAGCATGAATGATAGAACCTGGATCCAAGCGTCCCAGGATGCATTGCAGCGAAAACGTTCAACAATGTTCAGTGTGACCAATGTTTCTATCTTGGAAAATGAACTCGCATACTGTATAGAGTGTATTTGACATATCTTGTCTCAGGCTTTGCTTGCAGTCCTACCATATCGCAGAAAATGCAGAAGTGCAGTCAATGCAGCTTTTTACCTAAAATGGTAAAAAATGGTCAAAGCCTCATGCAGTGTATTACCTGCCCCTGGAATAACCTCAATGGAATTATAAGAATAATGCTGATAATAATACAAATTCTGGATGTCTGTTTTCAGCCTTACAAAACCATAACTGTAGAAGTTTAGATTTATACGTAAAGCTAGATATTTGTAAAAATATCTATATTGATATATAACTATCTATTTATATAGCTAGATATATATCTATGCAGTAAGATACATTACATAGATAGATAGACTGTATATAAGCCTGCAAGTCTTGCACTTGAAGCGGCTTTATGATGTCATTAAGGCTCGATGGTGACACGCGCACCCGGAACAAGGACCACAGGTCGTTAGCGGCCATTTTTTCGTCAGTCTCCACTGGAGCTAGAAGTGAGCAAACACGTACTCCTTTAGACGCTGCTGGAGCCAGATCATTTGTCTCTGTGATGGACAACGTTTGAAATTCGCCCTTAAGCGGGAGACGGCAGCCAGCAACAGTCAAATTGATCGCTGCTTATCACTTCTTTTGAGGTAGGTACAGTTATTTCAGATAGGGGAATGGGTAGGTTAAGTTATTCTAGGGTGGGGAATGCTTATGGGCAAGTCTTTATGCTTGATCGGAGGCGGATGAAGTGGCAAAAAAGGCTCGGCCTACACCATGACCATGCCACTCGTCAACCCAAAGTGAATATGAGCCACACAGGTTGGTTGAAATGGCGCAGCATGAATGATAGAACCTGGATCCAAGCGTCCCAGGATGCATTGCAGCGAAAACGTTCAACAATGTTCAGTGTGACCAATGTTTCTATCTTGGAAAATGAACTCGCATACTGTATAGAGTGTATTTGACATATCTTGTCTCAGGCTTTGCTTGCAGTCCTACCATATCGCAGAAAATGCAGAAGTGCAGTCAATGCAGCTTTTTACCTAAAATGGTAAAAATTGGTCAAAGCCTCATGCAGTTTATTACCTGCCCCTGGAATAACCTCAATGGCAATTATAAGAATAATGCTGATAATAATACAAATTCTGGATGTCTGTTTTCAGCCTTACAAAACCATAACTGTAGAAGTTTAGATTTATACGTAAAGCTAGATATTTGTAGAAATGTCTATATTGATATATAACTATCTATTTATATAGCTAGATATATATCTATGCAGTAAGATACATTACATAGATAGATAGATAGACTGTATATAAGCCTGCAAGTCTTGCACTTGAAGCGGCTTTATGATGTCATTAAGGCTCGATGGTGACACGCGCACCCGGAACAAGGACCACAGGTCGTTAGCGGCCATTTTTCCGTCAGTCTCCACTGGAGCTAGAAGTGAGCAAACACGTACTCCTTTAGACGCTGCTGGAGCCAGATCATTTGTCTCTGTGATGGACAACGTTTGAAATTCGCCCTTAAGAGGGAGACGGCAGCCAGCAACAGTCAAATTGATTGCTGCTTATCACTTCTTTTGAGGTAGGTACAGTTATTTCAGATAGGGGAATGGGTAGGTTAAGTTATTCTAGGGTGGGGAATGCTTATGGGCAAGTCTTTATGCTTGATCGGAGGCGGATGAAGTGGCAAAAAAGGCTCGGCCTACACCATGACCATGCCACTCGTCAACCCAAAGTGAATATGAGCCACACAGGTTGGTTGAAATGGCGCAGCATGAATGATAGAACCTGGATCCAAGCGTCCCAGGATGCATTGCAGCGAAAACGTTCAACAATGTTCAGTGTGACCAATGTTTCTATCTTGGAAAATGAACTCGCATACTGTATAGAGTGTATTTGACATATCTTGTCTCAGGCTTTGCTTGCAGTCCTACCATATCGCAGAAAATGCAGAAGTGCAGTCAATGCAGCTTTTTACCTAAAATGGTAAAAATTGGTCAAAGCCTCATGCAGTTTATTACCTGCCCCTGGAATAACCTCAATGGCAATTATAAGAATAATGCTGATAATAATACAAATTCTGGATGTCTGTTTTCAGCCTTACAAAACCATAACTGTAGAAGTTTAGATTTATACGTAAAGCTAGATATTTGTAGAAATGTCTATATTGATATATAACTATCTATTTATATAGCTAGATATATATCTATGCAGTAAGATACATTACATAGATAGATAGATAGATAGATAGACTGTATATAAGCCTGCAAGTCTTGCACTTGAAGCGGCTTTATGATGTCATTAAGGCTCGATGGTGACACGCGCACCCGGAACAAGGACCACAGGTTGTTAGCGGCCATTTTTCCGTCAGTCTCCACTGGAGCTAGAAGTGAGCAAACAGGTACTCCTTTAGACGCTGCTGGAGCCAGATCATTTGTCTCTGTGATGGACAACGTTTGAAATTCGCCCTTAAGCGGGAGACGGCAGCCAGCAACAGTCAAATTGATCGCTGCTTATCACTTCTTTTGAGGTAGGTACAGTTATTTCAGATAGGGGAATGGGTAGGTTAAGTTATTCTAGGGTGGGGAATGCTTATGGGCAAGTCTTTATGCTTGATCGGAGGCGGATGAAGTGGCAAAAAAGGCTCGGCCTACACCATGACCATGCCACTCGTCAACCCAAAGTGAATATGAGCCACACAGGTTGGTTGAAATGGCGCAGCATGAATGATAGAACCTGGATCCAAGCGTCCCAGGATGCATTGCAGCGAAAACGTTCAACAATGTTCAGTGTGACCAATGTTTCTATCTTGGAAAATGAACTCGCATACTGTATAGAGTGTATTTGACATATCTTGTCTCAGGCTTTGCTTGCAGTCCTACCATATCGCAGAAAATGCAGAAGTGCAGTCAATGCAGCTTTTTACCTAAAATGGTAAAAAATGGTCAAAGCCTCATGCAGTGTATTACCTGCCCCTGGAATAACCTCAATGGAATTATAAGAATAATGCTGATAATAATACAAATTCTGGATGTCTGTTTTCAGCCTTACAAAACCATAACTGTAGAAGTTTAGATTTATACGTAAAGCTAGATATTTGTAAAAATATCTATATTGATATATAACTATCTATTTATATAGCTAGATATATATCTATGCAGTAAGATACATTACATAGATAGATAGACTGTATATAAGCCTGCAAGTCTTGCACTTGAAGCGGCTTTATGATGTCATTAAGGCTCGATGGTGACACGCGCACCCGGAACAAGGACCACAGGTCGTTAGCGGCCATTTTTTCGTCAGTCTCCACTGGAGCTAGAAGTGAGCAAACACGTACTCCTTTAGACGCTGCTGGAGCCAGATCATTTGTCTCTGTGATGGACAACGTTTGAAATTCGCCCTTAAGCGGGAGACGGCAGCCAGCAACAGTCAAATTGATCGCTGCTTATCACTTCTTTTGAGGTAGGTACAGTTATTTCAGATAGGGGAATGGGTAGGTTAAGTTATTCTAGGGTGGGGAATGCTTATGGGCAAGTCTTTATGCTTGATCGGAGGCGGATGAAGTGCCAAAAAAGGCTCGGCCTACACCATGACCATGCCACTCGTCAACCCAAAGTGAATATGAGCCACACAGGTTGGTTGAAATGGCGCAGCATGAATGATAGAACCTGGATCCAAGCGTCCCAGGATGCATTGCAGCGAAAACGTTCAACAATGTTCAGTGTGACCAATGTTTCTATCTTGGAAAATGAACTCGCATACTGTATAGAGTGTATTTGACATATCTTGTCTCAGGCTTTGCTTGCAGTCCTACCATATCGCAGAAAATGCAGAAGTGCAGTCAATGCAGCTTTTTACCTAAAATGGTAAAAATTGGTCAAAGCCTCATGCAGTTTATTACCTGCCCCTGGAATAACCTCAATGGCAATTATAAGAATAATGCTGATAATAATACAAATTCTGGATGTCTGTTTTCAGCCTTACAAAACCATAACTGTAGAAGTTTAGATTTATACGTAAAGCTAGATATTTGTAGAAATGTCTATATTGATATATAACTATCTATTTATATAGCTAGATATATATCTATGCAGTAAGATACATTACATAGATAGATAGATAGACTGTATATAAGCCTGCAAGTCTTGCACTTGAAGCGGCTTTATGATGTCATTAAGGCTCGATGGTGACACGCGCACCCGGAACAAGGACCACAGGTCGTTAGCGGCCATTTTTCCGTCAGTCTCCACTGGAGCTAGAAGTGAGCAAACACGTACTCCTTTAGACGCTGCTGGAGCCAGATCATTTGTCTCTGTGATGGACAACGTTTGAAATTCGCCCTTAAGAGGGAGACGGCAGCCAGCAACAGTCAAATTGATTGCTGCTTATCACTTCTTTTGAGGTAGGTACAGTTATTTCAGATAGGGGAATGGGTAGGTTAAGTTATTCTAGGGTGGGGAATGCTTATGGGCAAGTCTTTATGCTTGATCGGAGGCGGATGAAGTGGCAAAAAAGGCTCGGCCTACACCATGACCATGCCACTCGTCAACCCAAAGTGAATATGAGCCACACAGGTTGGTTGAAATGGCGCAGCATGAATGATAGAACCTGGATCCAAGCGTCCCAGGATGCATTGCAGCGAAAACGTTCAACAATGTTCAGTGTGACCAATGTTTCTATCTTGGAAAATGAACTCGCATACTGTATAGAGTGTATTTGACATATCTTGTCTCAGGCTTTGCTTGCAGTCCTACCATATCGCAGAAAATGCAGAAGTGCAGTCAATGCAGCTTTTTACCTAAAATGGTAAAAAATGGTCAAAGCCTCATGCAGTGTATTACCTGCCCCTGGAATAACCTCAATGGAATTATAAGAATAATGCTGATAATAATACAAATTCTGGATGTCTGTTTTCAGCCTTACAAAACCATAACTGTAGAAGTTTAGATTTATACGTAAAGCTAGATATTTGTAAAAATATCTATATTGATATATAACTATCTATTTATATAGCTAGATATATATCTATGCAGTAAGATACATTACATAGATAGATAGATAGATAGATAGACTGTATATAAGCCTGCAAGTCTTGCACTTGAAGCGGCTTTATGATGTCATTAAGGCTCGATGGTGACACGCGCACCCGGAACAAGGACCACAGGTTGTTAGCGGCCATTTTTCCGTCAGTCTCCACTGGAGCTAGAAGTGAGCAAACAGGTACTCCTTTAGACGCTGCTGGAGCCAGATCATTTGTCTCTGTGATGGACAACGTTTGAAATTCGCCCTTAAGCGGGAGACGGCAGCCAGCAACAGTCAAATTGATCGCTGCTTATCACTTCTTTTGAGGTAGGTACAGTTATTTCAGATAGGGGAATGGGTAGGTTAAGTTATTCTAGGGTGGGGAATGCTTATGGGCAAGTCTTTATGCTTGATCGGAGGCGGATGAAGTGGCAAAAAAGGCTCGGCCTACACCATGACCATGCCACTCGTCAACCCAAAGTGAATATGAGCCACACAGGTTGGTTGAAATGGCGCAGCATGAATGATAGAACCTGGATCCAAGCGTCCCAGGATGCATTGCAGCGAAAACGTTCAACAATGTTCAGTGTGACCAATGTTTCTATCTTGGAAAATGAACTCGCATACTGTATAGAGTGTATTTGACATATCTTGTCTCAGGCTTTGCTTGCAGTCCTACCATATCGCAGAAAATGCAGAAGTGCAGTCAATGCAGCTTTTTACCTAAAATGGTAAAAAATGGTCAAAGCCTCATGCAGTGTATTACCTGCCCCTGGAATAACCTCAATGGAATTATAAGAATAATGCTGATAATAATACAAATTCTGGATGTCTGTTTTCAGCCTTACAAAACCATAACTGTAGAAGTTTAGATTTATACGTAAAGCTAGATATTTGTAAAAATATCTATATTGATATATAACTATCTATTTATATAGCTAGATATATATCTATGCAGTAAGATACATTACATAGATAGATAGACTGTATATAAGCCTGCAAGTCTTGCACTTGAAGCGGCTTTATGATGTCATTAAGGCTCGATGGTGACACGCGCACCCGGAACAAGGACCACAGGTCGTTAGCGGCCATTTTTTCGTCAGTCTCCACTGGAGCTAGAAGTGAGCAAACACGTACTCCTTTAGACGCTGCTGGAGCCAGATCATTTGTCTCTGTGATGGACAACGTTTGAAATTCGCCCTTAAGCGGGAGACGGCAGCCAGCAACAGTCAAATTGATCGCTGCTTATCACTTCTTTTGAGGTAGGTACAGTTATTTCAGATAGGGGAATGGGTAGGTTAAGTTATTCTAGGGTGGGGAATGCTTATGGGCAAGTCTTTATGCTTGATCGGAGGCGGATGAAGTGGCAAAAAAGGCTCGGCCTACACCATGACCATGCCACTCGTCAACCCAAAGTGAATATGAGCCACACAGGTTGGTTGAAATGGCGCAGCATGAATGATAGAACCTGGATCCAAGCGTCCCAGGATGCATTGCAGCGAAAACGTTCAACAATGTTCAGTGTGACCAATGTTTCTATCTTGGAAAATGAACTCGCATACTGTATAGAGTGTATTTGACATATCTTGTCTCAGGCTTTGCTTGCAGTCCTACCATATCGCAGAAAATGCAGAAGTGCAGTCAATGCAGCTTTTTACCTAAAATGGTAAAAATTGGTCAAAGCCTCATGCAGTTTATTACCTGCCCCTGGAATAACCTCAATGGCAATTATAAGAATAATGCTGATAATAATACAAATTCTGGATGTCTGTTTTCAGCCTTACAAAACCATAACTGTAGAAGTTTAGATTTATACGTAAAGCTAGATATTTGTAGAAATGTCTATATTGATATATAACTATCTATTTATATAGCTAGATATATATCTATGCAGTAAGATACATTACATAGATAGATAGATAGACTGTATATAAGCCTGCAAGTCTTGCACTTGAAGCGGCTTTATGATGTCATTAAGGCTCGATGGTGACACGCGCACCCGGAACAAGGACCACAGGTCGTTAGCGGCCATTTTTCCGTCAGTCTCCACTGGAGCTAGAAGTGAGCAAACACGTACTCCTTTAGACGCTGCTGGAGCCAGATCATTTGTCTCTGTGATGGACAACGTTTGAAATTCGCCCTTAAGAGGGAGACGGCAGCCAGCAACAGTCAAATTGATTGCTGCTTATCACTTCTTTTGAGGTAGGTACAGTTATTTCAGATAGGGGAATGGGTAGGTTAAGTTATTCTAGGGTGGGGAATGCTTATGGGCAAGTCTTTATGCTTGATCGGAGGCGGATGAAGTGGCAAAAAAGGCTCGGCCTACACCATGACCATGCCACTCGTCAACCCAAAGTGAATATGAGCCACACAGGTTGGTTGAAATGGCGCAGCATGAATGATAGAACCTGGATCCAAGCGTCCCAGGATGCATTGCAGCGAAAACGTTCAACAATGTTCAGTGTGACCAATGTTTCTATCTTGGAAAATGAACTCGCATACTGTATAGAGTGTATTTGACATATCTTGTCTCAGGCTTTGCTTGCAGTCCTACCATATCGCAGAAAATGCAGAAGTGCAGTCAATGCAGCTTTTTACCTAAAATGGTAAAAATTGGTCAAAGCCTCATGCAGTTTATTACCTGCCCCTGGAATAACCTCAATGGCAATTATAAGAATAATGCTGATAATAATACAAATTCTGGATGTCTGTTTTCAGCCTTACAAAACCATAACTGTAGAAGTTTAGATTTATACGTAAAGCTAGATATTTGTAGAAATGTCTATATTGATATATAACTATCTATTTATATAGCTAGATATATATCTATGCAGTAAGATACATTACATAGATAGATAGATAGATAGATAGACTGTATATAAGCCTGCAAGTCTTGCACTTGAAGCGGCTTTATGATGTCATTAAGGCTCGATGGTGACACGCGCACCCGGAACAAGGACCACAGGTTGTTAGCGGCCATTTTTCCGTCAGTCTCCACTGGAGCTAGAAGTGAGCAAACAGGTACTCCTTTAGACGCTGCTGGAGCCAGATCATTTGTCTCTGTGATGGACAACGTTTGAAATTCGCCCTTAAGAGGGAGACGGCAGCCAGCAACAGTCAAATTGATCGCTGCTTATCACTTCTTTTGAGGTAGGTACAGTTATTTCAGATAGGGGAATGGGTAGGTTAAGTTATTCTAGGGTGGGGAATGCTTATGGGCAAGTCTTTATGCTTGATCGGAGGCGGATGAAGTGGCAAAAAAGGCTCGGCCTACACCATGACCATGCCACTCGTCAACCCAAAGTGAATATGAGCCACACAGGTTGGTTGAAATGGCGCAGCATGAATGATAGAACCTGGATCCAAGCGTCCCAGGATGCATTGCAGCGAAAACGTTCAACAATGTTCAGTGTGACCAATGTTTCTATCTTGGAAAATGAACTCGCATACTGTATAGAGTGTATTTGACATATCTTGTCTCAGGCTTTGCTTGCAGTCCTACCATATCGCAGAAAATGCAGAAGTGCAGTCAATGCAGCTTTTTACCTAAAATGGTAAAAAATGGTCAAAGCCTCATGCAGTTTATTACCTGCCCCTGGAATAACCTCAATGGAATTATAAGAATAATGCTGATAATAATACAAATTCTGGATGTCTGTTTTCAGCCTTACAAAACCATAACTGTAGAAGTTTAGATTTATACGTAAAGCTAGATATTTGTAAAAATATCTATATTGATATATAACTATCTATTTATATAGCTAGATATATATCTATGCAGTAAGATACATTACATAGATAGATAGATAGATAGATAGACTGTATATAAGCCTGCAAGTCTTGCACTTGAAGCGGCTTTATGATGTCATTAAGGCTCGATGGTGACACGCGCACCCGGAACAAGGACCACAGGTTGTTAGCGGCCATTTTTCCGTCAGTCTCCACTGGAGCTAGAAGTGAGCAAACAGGTACTCCTTTAGACGCTGCTGGAGCCAGATCATTTGTCTCTGTGATGGACAACGTTTGAAATTCGCCCTTAAGCGGGAGACGGCAGCCAGCAACAGTCAAATTGATCGCTGCTTATCACTTCTTTTGAGGTAGGTACAGTTATTTCAGATAGGGGAATGGGTAGGTTAAGTTATTCTAGGGTGGGGAATGCTTATGGGCAAGTCTTTATGCTTGATCGGAGGCGGATGAAGTGGCAAAAAAGGCTCGGCCTACACCATGACCATGCCACTCGTCAACCCAAAGTGAATATGAGCCACACAGGTTGGTTGAAATGGCGCAGCATGAATGATAGAACCTGGATCCAAGCGTCCCAGGATGCATTGCAGCGAAAACGTTCAACAATGTTCAGTGTGACCAATGTTTCTATCTTGGAAAATGAACTCGCATACTGTATAGAGTGTATTTGACATATCTTGTCTCAGGCTTTGCTTGCAGTCCTACCATATCGCAGAAAATGCAGAAGTGCAGTCAATGCAGCTTTTTACCTAAAATGGTAAAAAATGGTCAAAGCCTCATGCAGTGTATTACCTGCCCCTGGAATAACCTCAATGGAATTATAAGAATAATGCTGATAATAATACAAATTCTGGATGTCTGTTTTCAGCCTTACAAAACCATAACTGTAGAAGTTTAGATTTATACGTAAAGCTAGATATTTGTAAAAATATCTATATTGATATATAACTATCTATTTATATAGCTAGATATATATCTATGCAGTAAGATACATTACATAGATAGATAGATAGATAGATAGATAGATAGATAGACTGTATATAAGCCTGCAAGTCTTGCACTTGAAGCGGCTTTATGATGTCATTAAGGCTCGATGGTGACACGCGCACCCGGAACAAGGACCACAGGTTGTTAGCGGCCATTTTTCCGTCAGTCTCCACTGGAGCTAGAAGTGAGCAAACAGGTACTCCTTTAGACGCTGCTGGAGCCAGATCATTTGTCTCTGTGATGGACAACGTTTGAAATTCGCCCTTAAGAGGGAGACGGCAGCCAGCAACAGTCAAATTGATCGCTGCTTATCACTTCTTTTGAGGTAGGTACAGTTATTTCAGATAGGGGAATGGGTAGGTTAAGTTATTCTAGGGTGGGGAATGCTTATGGGCAAGTCTTTATGCTTGATCGGAGGCGGATGAAGTGGCAAAAAAGGCTCGGCCTACACCATGACCATGCCACTCGTCAACCCAAAGTGAATATGAGCCACACAGGTTGGTTGAAATGGCGCAGCATGAATGATAGAACCTGGATCCAAGCGTCCCAGGATGCATTGCAGCGAAAACGTTCAACAATGTTCAGTGTGACCAATGTTTCTATCTTGGAAAATGAACTCGCATACTGTATAGAGTGTATTTGACATATCTTGTCTCAGGCTCTGCTTGCAGTCCTACCATATCGCAGAAAATGCAGAAGTGCAGTCAATGCAGCTTTTTACCTAAAATGGTAAAAAATGGTCAAAGCCTCATGCAGTGTATTACCTGCCCCTGGAATAACCTCAATGGAATTATAAGAATAATGCTGATAATAATACAAATTCTGGATGTCTGTTTTCAGCCTTACAAAACCATAACTGTAGAAGTTTAGATTTATACGTAAAGCTAGATATTTGTAAAAATATCTATATTGATATATAACTATCTATTTATATAGCTAGATATATATCTATGCAGTAAGATACATTACATAGATAGATAGACTGTATATAAGCCTGCAAGTCTTGCACTTGAAGCGGCTTTATGATGTCATTAAGGCTCGATGGTGACACGCGCACCCGGAACAAGGACCACAGGTCGTTAGCGGCCATTTTTTCGTCAGTCTCCACTGGAGCTAGAAGTGAGCAAACACGTACTCCTTTAGACGCTGCTGGAGCCAGATCATTTGTCTCTGTGATGGACAACGTTTGAAATTCGCCCTTAAGCGGGAGACGGCAGCCAGCAACAGTCAAATTGATCGCTGCTTATCACTTCTTTTGAGGTAGGTACAGTTATTTCAGATAGGGGAATGGGTAGGTTAAGTTATTCTAGGGTGGGGAATGCTTATGGGCAAGTCTTTATGCTTGATCGGAGGCGGATGAAGTGGCAAAAAAGGCTCGGCCTACACCATGACCATGCCACTCGTCAACCCAAAGTGAATATGAGCCACACAGGTTGGTTGAAATGGCGCAGCATGAATGATAGAACCTGGATCCAAGCGTCCCAGGATGCATTGCAGCGAAAACGTTCAACAATGTTCAGTGTGACCAATGTTTCTATCTTGGAAAATGAACTCGCATACTGTATAGAGTGTATTTGACATATCTTGTCTCAGGCTTTGCTTGCAGTCCTACCATATCGCAGAAAATGCAGAAGTGCAGTCAATGCAGCTTTTTACCTAAAATGGTAAAAATTGGTCAAAGCCTCATGCAGTTTATTACCTGCCCCTGGAATAACCTCAATGGCAATTATAAGAATAATGCTGATAATAATACAAATTCTGGATGTCTGTTTTCAGCCTTACAAAACCATAACTGTAGAAGTTTAGATTTATACGTAAAGCTAGATATTTGTAGAAATGTCTATATTGATATATAACTATCTATTTATATAGCTAGATATATATCTATGCAGTAAGATACATTACATAGATAGATAGATAGATAGATAGACTGTATATAAGCCTGCAAGTCTTGCACTTGAAGCGGCTTTATGATGTCATTAAGGCTCGATGGTGACACGCGCACCCGGAACAAGGACCACAGGTTGTTAGCGGCCATTTTTCCGTCAGTCTCCACTGGAGCTAGAAGTGAGCAAACAGGTACTCCTTTAGACGCTGCTGGAGCCAGATCATTTGTCTCTGTGATGGACAACGTTTGAAATTCGCCCTTAAGAGGGAGACGGCAGCCAGCAACAGTCAAATTGATCGCTGCTTATCACTTCTTTTGAGGTAGGTACAGTTATTTCAGATAGGGGAATGGGTAGGTTAAGTTATTCTAGGGTGGGGAATGCTTATGGGCAAGTCTTTATGCTTGATCGGAGGCGGATGAAGTGGCAAAAAAGGCTCGGCCTACACCATGACCATGCCACTCGTCAACCCAAAGTGAATATGAGCCACACAGGTTGGTTGAAATGGCGCAGCATGAATGATAGAACCTGGATCCAAGCGTCCCAGGATGCATTGCAGCGAAAACGTTCAACAATGTTCAGTGTGACCAATGTTTCTATCTTGGAAAATGAACTCGCATACTGTATAGAGTGTATTTGACATATCTTGTCTCAGGCTCTGCTTGCAGTCCTACCATATCGCAGAAAATGCAGAAGTGCAGTCAATGCAGCTTTTTACCTAAAATGGTAAAAAATGGTCAAAGCCTCATGCAGTGTATTACCTGCCCCTGGAATAACCTCAATGGAATTATAAGAATAATGCTGATAATAATACAAATTCTGGATGTCTGTTTTCAGCCTTACAAAACCATAACTGTAGAAGTTTAGATTTATACGTAAAGCTAGATATTTGTAAAAATATCTATATTGATATATAACTATCTATTTATATAGCTAGATATATATCTATGCAGTAAGATACATTACATAGATAGATAGACTGTATATAAGCCTGCAAGTCTTGCACTTGAAGCGGCTTTATGATGTCATTAAGGCTCGATGGTGACACGCGCACCCGGAACAAGGACCACAGGTCGTTAGCGGCCATTTTTTCGTCAGTCTCCACTGGAGCTAGAAGTGAGCAAACACGTACTCCTTTAGACGCTGCTGGAGCCAGATCATTTGTCTCTGTGATGGACAACGTTTGAAATTCGCCCTTAAGCGGGAGACGGCAGCCAGCAACAGTCAAATTGATCGCTGCTTATCACTTCTTTTGAGGTAGGTACAGTTATTTCAGATAGGGGAATGGGTAGGTTAAGTTATTCTAGGGTGGGGAATGCTTATGGGCAAGTCTTTATGCTTGATCGGAGGCGGATGAAGTGGCAAAAAAGGCTCGGCCTACACCATGACCATGCCACTCGTCAACCCAAAGTGAATATGAGCCACACAGGTTGGTTGAAATGGCGCAGCATGAATGATAGAACCTGGATCCAAGCGTCCCAGGATGCATTGCAGCGAAAACGTTCAACAATGTTCAGTGTGACCAATGTTTCTATCTTGGAAAATGAACTCGCATACTGTATAGAGTGTATGTGACATATCTTGTCTCAGGCTTTGCTTGCAGTCCTACCATATCGCAGAAAATGCAGAAGTGCAGTCAATGCAGCTTTTTACCTAAAATGGTAAAAATTGGTCAAAGCCTCATGCAGTTTATTACCTGCCCCTGGAATAACCTCAATGGCAATTATAAGAATAATGCTGATAATAATACAAATTCTGGATGTCTGTTTTCAGCCTTACAAAACCATAACTGTAGAAGTTTAGATTTATACGTAAAGCTAGATATTTGTAGAAATGTCTATATTGATATATAACTATCTATTTATATAGCTAGATATATATCTATGCAGTAAGATACATTACATAGATAGATAGATAGATAGATAGATAGACTGTATATAAGCCTGCAAGTCTTGCACTTGAAGCGGCTTTATGATGTCATTAAGGCTCGATGGTGACACGCGCACCCGGAACAAGGACCACAGGTTGTTAGCGGCCATTTTTCCGTCAGTCTCCACTGGAGCTAGAAGTGAGCAAACAGGTACTCCTTTAGACGCTGCTGGAGCCAGATCATTTGTCTCTGTGATGGACAACGTTTGAAATTCGCCCTTAAGCGGGAGACGGCAGCCAGCAACAGTCAAATTGATCGCTGCTTATCACTTCTTTTGAGGTAGGTACAGTTATTTCAGATAGGGGAATGGGTAGGTTAAGTTATTCTAGGGTGGGGAATGCTTATGGGCAAGTCTTTATGCTTGATCGGAGGCGGATGAAGTGGCAAAAAAGGCTCGGCCTACACCATGACCATGCCACTCGTCAACCCAAAGTGAATATGAGCCACACAGGTTGGTTGAAATGGCGCAGCATGAATGATAGAACCTGGATCCAAGCGTCCCAGGATGCATTGCAGCGAAAACGTTCAACAATGTTCAGTGTGACCAATGTTTCTATCTTGGAAAATGAACTCGCATACTGTATAGAGTGTATTTGACATATCTTGTCTCAGGCTTTGCTTGCAGTCCTACCATATCGCAGAAAATGCAGAAGTGCAGTCAATGCAGCTTTTTACCTAAAATGGTAAAAAATGGTCAAAGCCTCATGCAGTGTATTACCTGCCCCTGGAATAACCTCAATGGAATTATAAGAATAATGCTGATAATAATACAAATTCTGGATGTCTGTTTTCAGCCTTACAAAACCATAACTGTAGAAGTTTAGATTTATACGTAAAGCTAGATATTTGTAAAAATATCTATATTGATATATAACTATCTATTTATATAGCTAGATATATATCTATGCAGTAAGATACATTACATAGATAGATAGACTGTATATAAGCCTGCAAGTCTTGCACTTGAAGCGGCTTTATGATGTCATTAAGGCTCGATGGTGACACGCGCACCCGGAACAAGGACCACAGGTCGTTAGCGGCCATTTTTTCGTCAGTCTCCACTGGAGCTAGAAGTGAGCAAACACGTACTCCTTTAGACGCTGCTGGAGCCAGATCATTTGTCTCTGTGATGGACAACGTTTGAAATTCGCCCTTAAGCGGGAGACGGCAGCCAGCAACAGTCAAATTGATCGCTGCTTATCACTTCTTTTGAGGTAGGTACAGTTATTTCAGATAGGGGAATGGGTAGGTTAAGTTATTCTAGGGTGGGGAATGCTTATGGGCAAGTCTTTATGCTTGATCGGAGGCGGATGAAGTGGCAAAAAAGGCTCGGCCTACACCATGACCATGCCACTCGTCAACCCAAAGTGAATATGAGCCACACAGGTTGGTTGAAATGGCGCAGCATGAATGATAGAACCTGGATCCAAGCGTCCCAGGATGCATTGCAGCGAAAACGTTCAACAATGTTCAGTGTGACCAATGTTTCTATCTTGGAAAATGAACTCGCATACTGTATAGAGTGTATTTGACATATCTTGTCTCAGGCTTTGCTTGCAGTCCTACCATATCGCAGAAAATGCAGAAGTGCAGTCAATGCAGCTTTTTACCTAAAATGGTAAAAATTGGTCAAAGCCTCATGCAGTTTATTACCTGCCCCTGGAATAACCTCAATGGCAATTATAAGAATAATGCTGATAATAATACAAATTCTGGATGTCTGTTTTCAGCCTTACAAAACCATAACTGTAGAAGTTTAGATTTATACGTAAAGCTAGATATTTGTAGAAATGTCTATATTGATATATAACTATCTATTTATATAGCTAGATATATATCTATGCAGTAAGATACATTACATAGATAGATAGATAGACTGTATATAAGCCTGCAAGTCTTGCACTTGAAGCGGCTTTATGATGTCATTAAGGCTCGATGGTGACACGCGCACCCGGAACAAGGACCACAGGTCGTTAGCGGCCATTTTTCCGTCAGTCTCCACTGGAGCTAGAAGTGAGCAAACACGTACTCCTTTAGACGCTGCTGGAGCCAGATCATTTGTCTCTTTGATGGACAACGTTTGAAATTCGCCCTTAAGAGGGAGACGGCAGCCAGCAACAGTCAAATTGATTGCTGCTTATCACTTCTTTTGAGGTAGGTACAGTTATTTCAGATAGGGGAATGGGTAGGTTAAGTTATTCTAGGGTGGGGAATGCTTATGGGCAAGTCTTTATGCTTGATCGGAGGCGGATGAAGTGGCAAAAAAGGCTCGGCCTACACCATGACCATGCCACTCGTCAACCCAAAGTGAATATGAGCCACACAGGTTGGTTGAAATGGCGCAGCATGAATGATAGAACCTGGATCCAAGCGTCCCAGGATGCATTGCAGCGAAAACGTTCAACAATGTTCAGTGTGACCAATGTTTCTATCTTGGAAAATGAACTCGCATACTGTATAGAGTGTATTTGACATATCTTGTCTCAGGCTTTGCTTGCAGTCCTACCATATCGCAGAAAATGCAGAAGTGCAGTCAATGCAGCTTTTTACCTAAAATGGTAAAAATTGGTCAAAGCCTCATGCAGTTTATTACCTGCCCCTGGAATAACCTCAATGGCAATTATAAGAATAATGCTGATAATAATACAAATTCTGGATGTCTGTTTTCAGCCTTACAAAACCATAACTGTAGAAGTTTAGATTTATACGTAAAGCTAGATATTTGTAGAAATGTCTATATTGATATATAACTATCTATTTATATAGCTAGATATATATCTATGCAGTAAGATACATTACATAGATAGATAGATAGATAGATAGACTGTATATAAGCCTGCAAGTCTTGCACTTGAAGCGGCTTTATGATGTCATTAAGGCTCGATGGTGACACGCGCACCCGGAACAAGGACCACAGGTTGTTAGCGGCCATTTTTCCGTCAGTCTCCACTGGAGCTAGAAGTGAGCAAACAGGTACTCCTTTAGACGCTGCTGGAGCCAGATCATTTGTCTCTGTGATGGACAACGTTTGAAATTCGCCCTTAAGCGGGAGACGGCAGCCAGCAACAGTCAAATTGATCGCTGCTTATCACTTCTTTTGAGGTAGGTACAGTTATTTCAGATAGGGGAATGGGTAGGTTAAGTTATTCTAGGGTGGGGAATGCTTATGGGCAAGTCTTTATGCTTGATCGGAGGCGGATGAAGTGGCAAAAAAGGCTCGGCCTACACCATGACCATGCCACTCGTCAACCCAAAGTGAATATGAGCCACACAGGTTGGTTGAAATGGCGCAGCATGAATGATAGAACCTGGATCCAAGCGTCCCAGGATGCATTGCAGCGAAAACGTTCAACAATGTTCAGTGTGACCAATGTTTCTATCTTGGAAAATGAACTCGCATACTGTATAGAGTGTATTTGACATATCTTGTCTCAGGCTTTGCTTGCAGTCCTACCATATCGCAGAAAATGCAGAAGTGCAGTCAATGCAGCTTTTTACCTAAAATGGTAAAAAATGGTCAAAGCCTCATGCAGTGTATTACCTGCCCCTGGAATAACCTCAATGGAATTATAAGAATAATGCTGATAATAATACAAATTCTGGATGTCTGTTTTCAGCCTTACAAAACCATAACTGTAGAAGTTTAGATTTATACGTAAAGCTAGATATTTGTAAAAATATCTATATTGATATATAACTATCTATTTATATAGCTAGATATATATCTATGCAGTAAGATACATTACATAGATAGATAGATAGATAGATAGATAGACTGTATATAAGCCTGCAAGTCTTGCACTTGAAGCGGCTTTATGATGTCATTAAGGCTCGATGGTGACACGCGCACCCGGAACAAGGACCACAGGTTGTTAGCGGCCATTTTTCCGTCAGTCTCCACTGGAGCTAGAAGTGAGCAAACAGGTACTCCTTTAGACGCTGCTGGAGCCAGATCATTTGTCTCTGTGATGGACAACGTTTGAAATTCGCCCTTAAGAGGGAGACGGCAGCCAGCAACAGTCAAATTGATCGCTGCTTATCACTTCTTTTGAGGTAGGTACAGTTATTTCAGATAGGGGAATGGGTAGGTTAAGTTATTCTAGGGTGGGGAATGCTTATGGGCAAGTCTTTATGCTTGATCGGAGGCGGATGAAGTGGCAAAAAAGGCTCGGCCTACACCATGACCATGCCACTCGTCAACCCAAAGTGAATATGAGCCACACAGGTTGGTTGAAATGGCGCAGCATGAATGATAGAACCTGGATCCAAGCGTCCCAGGATGCATTGCAGCGAAAACGTTCAACAATGTTCAGTGTGACCAATGTTTCTATCTTGGAAAATGAACTCGCATACTGTATAGAGTGTATTTGACATATCTTGTCTCAGGCTCTGCTTGCAGTCCTACCATATCGCAGAAAATGCAGAAGTGCAGTCAATGCAGCTTTTTACCTAAAATGGTAAAAAATGGTCAAAGCCTCATGCAGTGTATTACCTGCCCCTGGAATAACCTCAATGGAATTATAAGAATAATGCTGATAATAATACAAATTCTGGATGTCTGTTTTCAGCCTTACAAAACCATAACTGTAGAAGTTTAGATTTATACGTAAAGCTAGATATTTGTAAAAATATCTATATTGATATATAACTATCTATTTATATAGCTAGATATATATCTATGCAGTAAGATACATTACATAGATAGATAGACTGTATATAAGCCTGCAAGTCTTGCACTTGAAGCGGCTTTATGATGTCATTAAGGCTCGATGGTGACACGCGCACCCGGAACAAGGACCACAGGTCGTTAGCGGCCATTTTTTCGTCAGTCTCCACTGGAGCTAGAAGTGAGCAAACACGTACTCCTTTAGACGCTGCTGGAGCCAGATCATTTGTCTCTGTGATGGACAACGTTTGAAATTCGCCCTTAAGCGGGAGACGGCAGCCAGCAACAGTCAAATTGATCGCTGCTTATCACTTCTTTTGAGGTAGGTACAGTTATTTCAGATAGGGGAATGGGTAGGTTAAGTTATTCTAGGGTGGGGAATGCTTATGGGCAAGTCTTTATGCTTGATCGGAGGCGGATGAAGTGGCAAAAAAGGCTCGGCCTACACCATGACCATGCCACTCGTCAACCCAAAGTGAATATGAGCCACACAGGTTGGTTGAAATGGCGCAGCATGAATGATAGAACCTGGATCCAAGCGTCCCAGGATGCATTGCAGCGAAAACGTTCAACAATGTTCAGTGTGACCAATGTTTCTATCTTGGAAAATGAACTCGCATACTGTATAGAGTGTATTTGACATATCTTGTCTCAGGCTTTGCTTGCAGTCCTACCATATCGCAGAAAATGCAGAAGTGCAGTCAATGCAGCTTTTTACCTAAAATGGTAAAAATTGGTCAAAGCCTCATGCAGTTTATTACCTGCCCCTGGAATAACCTCAATGGCAATTATAAGAATAATGCTGATAATAATACAAATTCTGGATGTCTGTTTTCAGCCTTACAAAACCATAACTGTAGAAGTTTAGATTTATACGTAAAGCTAGATATTTGTAGAAATGTCTATATTGATATATAACTATCTATTTATATAGCTAGATATATATCTATGCAGTAAGATACATTACATAGATAGATAGATAGATAGATAGACTGTATATAAGCCTGCAAGTCTTGCACTTGAAGCGGCTTTATGATGTCATTAAGGCTCGATGGTGACACGCGCACCCGGAACAAGGACCACAGGTTGTTAGCGGCCATTTTTCCGTCAGTCTCCACTGGAGCTAGAAGTGAGCAAACAGGTACTCCTTTAGACGCTGCTGGAGCCAGATCATTTGTCTCTGTGATGGACAACGTTTGAAATTCGCCCTTAAGAGGGAGACGGCAGCCAGCAACAGTCAAATTGATCGCTGCTTATCACTTCTTTTGAGGTAGGTACAGTTATTTCAGATAGGGGAATGGGTAGGTTAAGTTATTCTAGGGTGGGGAATGCTTATGGGCAAGTCTTTATGCTTGATCGGAGGCGGATGAAGTGGCAAAAAAGGCTCGGCCTACACCATGACCATGCCACTCGTCAACCCAAAGTGAATATGAGCCACACAGGTTGGTTGAAATGGCGCAGCATGAATGATAGAACCTGGATCCAAGCGTCCCAGGATGCATTGCAGCGAAAACGTTCAACAATGTTCAGTGTGACCAATGTTTCTATCTTGGAAAATGAACTCGCATACTGTATAGAGTGTATTTGACATATCTTGTCTCAGGCTCTGCTTGCAGTCCTACCATATCGCAGAAAATGCAGAAGTGCAGTCAATGCAGCTTTTTACCTAAAATGGTAAAAAATGGTCAAAGCCTCATGCAGTGTATTACCTGCCCCTGGAATAACCTCAATGGAATTATAAGAATAATGCTGATAATAATACAAATTCTGGATGTCTGTTTTCAGCCTTACAAAACCATAACTGTAGAAGTTTAGATTTATACGTAAAGCTAGATATTTGTAAAAATATCTATATTGATATATAACTATCTATTTATATAGCTAGATATATATCTATGCAGTAAGATACATTACATAGATAGATAGACTGTATATAAGCCTGCAAGTCTTGCACTTGAAGCGGCTTTATGATGTCATTAAGGCTCGATGGTGACACGCGCACCCGGAACAAGGACCACAGGTCGTTAGCGGCCATTTTTTCGTCAGTCTCCACTGGAGCTAGAAGTGAGCAAACACGTACTCCTTTAGACGCTGCTGGAGCCAGATCATTTGTCTCTGTGATGGACAACGTTTGAAATTCGCCCTTAAGCGGGAGACGGCAGCCAGCAACAGTCAAATTGATCGCTGCTTATCACTTCTTTTGAGGTAGGTACAGTTATTTCAGATAGGGGAATGGGTAGGTTAAGTTATTCTAGGGTGGGGAATGCTTATGGGCAAGTCTTTATGCTTGATCGGAGGCGGATGAAGTGGCAAAAAAGGCTCGGCCTACACCATGACCATGCCACTCGTCAACCCAAAGTGAATATGAGCCACACAGGTTGGTTGAAATGGCGCAGCATGAATGATAGAACCTGGATCCAAGCGTCCCAGGATGCATTGCAGCGAAAACGTTCAACAATGTTCAGTGTGACCAATGTTTCTATCTTGGAAAATGAACTCGCATACTGTATAGAGTGTATTTGACATATCTTGTCTCAGGCTTTGCTTGCAGTCCTACCATATCGCAGAAAATGCAGAAGTGCAGTCAATGCAGCTTTTTACCTAAAATGGTAAAAATTGGTCAAAGCCTCATGCAGTTTATTACCTGCCCCTGGAATAACCTCAATGGCAATTATAAGAATAATGCTGATAATAATACAAATTCTGGATGTCTGTTTTCAGCCTTACAAAACCATAACTGTAGAAGTTTAGATTTATACGTAAAGCTAGATATTTGTAGAAATGTCTATATTGATATATAACTATCTATTTATATAGCTAGATATATATCTATGCAGTAAGATACATTACATAGATAGATAGATAGATAGATAGACTGTATATAAGCCTGCAAGTCTTGCACTTGAAGCGGCTTTATGATGTCATTAAGGCTCGATGGTGACACGCGCACCCGGAACAAGGACCACAGGTTGTTAGCGGCCATTTTTCCGTCAGTCTCCACTGGAGCTAGAAGTGAGCAAACAGGTACTCCTTTAGACGCTGCTGGAGCCAGATCATTTGTCTCTGTGATGGACAACGTTTGAAATTCGCCCTTAAGCGGGAGACGGCAGCCAGCAACAGTCAAATTGATCGCTGCTTATCACTTCTTTTGAGGTAGGTACAGTTATTTCAGATAGGGGAATGGGTAGGTTAAGTTATTCTAGGGTGGGGAATGCTTATGGGCAAGTCTTTATGCTTGATCGGAGGCGGATGAAGTGGCAAAAAAGGCTCGGCCTACACCATGACCATGCCACTCGTCAACCCAAAGTGAATATGAGCCACACAGGTTGGTTGAAATGGCGCAGCATGAATGATAGAACCTGGATCCAAGCGTCCCAGGATGCATTGCAGCGAAAACGTTCAACAATGTTCAGTGTGACCAATGTTTCTATCTTGGAAAATGAACTCGCATACTGTATAGAGTGTATTTGACATATCTTGTCTCAGGCTTTGCTTGCAGTCCTACCATATCGCAGAAAATGCAGAAGTGCAGTCAATGCAGCTTTTTACCTAAAATGGTAAAAAATGGTCAAAGCCTCATGCAGTGTATTACCTGCCCCTGGAATAACCTCAATGGAATTATAAGAATAATGCTGATAATAATACAAATTCTGGATGTCTGTTTTCAGCCTTACAAAACCATAACTGTAGAAGTTTAGATTTATACGTAAAGCTAGATATTTGTAAAAATATCTATATTGATATATAACTATCTATTTATATAGCTAGATATATATCTATGCAGTAAGATACATTACATAGATAGATAGACTGTATATAAGCCTGCAAGTCTTGCACTTGAAGCGGCTTTATGATGTCATTAAGGCTCGATGGTGACACGCGCACCCGGAACAAGGACCACAGGTCGTTAGCGGCCATTTTTTCGTCAGTCTCCACTGGAGCTAGAAGTGAGCAAACACGTACTCCTTTAGACGCTGCTGGAGCCAGATCATTTGTCTCTGTGATGGACAACGTTTGAAATTCGCCCTTAAGCGGGAGACGGCAGCCAGCAACAGTCAAATTGATCGCTGCTTATCACTTCTTTTGAGGTAGGTACAGTTATTTCAGATAGGGGAATGGGTAGGTTAAGTTATTCTAGGGTGGGGAATGCTTATGGGCAAGTCTTTATGCTTGATCGGAGGCGGATGAAGTGGCAAAAAAGGCTCGGCCTACACCATGACCATGCCACTCGTCAACCCAAAGTGAATATGAGCCACACAGGTTGGTTGAAATGGCGCAGCATGAATGATAGAACCTGGATCCAAGCGTCCCAGGATGCATTGCAGCGAAAACGTTCAACAATGTTCAGTGTGACCAATGTTTCTATCTTGGAAAATGAACTCGCATACTGTATAGAGTGTATTTGACATATCTTGTCTCAGGCTTTGCTTGCAGTCCTACCATATCGCAGAAAATGCAGAAGTGCAGTCAATGCAGCTTTTTACCTAAAATGGTAAAAATTGGTCAAAGCCTCATGCAGTTTATTACCTGCCCCTGGAATAACCTCAATGGCAATTATAAGAATAATGCTGATAATAATACAAATTCTGGATGTCTGTTTTCAGCCTTACAAAACCATAACTGTAGAAGTTTAGATTTATACGTAAAGCTAGATATTTGTAGAAATGTCTATATTGATATATAACTATCTATTTATATAGCTAGATATATATCTATGCAGTAAGATACATTACATAGATAGATAGATAGACTGTATATAAGCCTGCAAGTCTTGCACTTGAAGCGGCTTTATGATGTCATTAAGGCTCGATGGTGACACGCGCACCCGGAACAAGGACCACAGGTCGTTAGCGGCCATTTTTCCGTCAGTCTCCACTGGAGCTAGAAGTGAGCAAACACGTACTCCTTTAGACGCTGCTGGAGCCAGATCATTTGTCTCTGTGATGGACAACGTTTGAAATTCGCCCTTAAGAGGGAGACGGCAGCCAGCAACAGTCAAATTGATTGCTGCTTATCACTTCTTTTGAGGTAGGTACAGTTATTTCAGATAGGGGAATGGGTAGGTTAAGTTATTCTAGGGTGGGGAATGCTTATGGGCAAGTCTTTATGCTTGATCGGAGGCGGATGAAGTGGCAAAAAAGGCTCGGCCTACACCATGACCATGCCACTCGTCAACCCAAAGTGAATATGAGCCACACAGGTTGGTTGAAATGGCGCAGCATGAATGATAGAACCTGGATCCAAGCGTCCCAGGATGCATTGCAGCGAAAACGTTCAACAATGTTCAGTGTGACCAATGTTTCTATCTTGGAAAATGAACTCGCATACTGTATAGAGTGTATTTGACATATCTTGTCTCAGGCTTTGCTTGCAGTCCTACCATATCGCAGAAAATGCAGAAGTGCAGTCAATGCAGCTTTTTACCTAAAATGGTAAAAAATGGTCAAAGCCTCATGCAGTGTATTACCTGCCCCTGGAATAACCTCAATGGAATTATAAGAATAATGCTGATAATAATACAAATTCTGGATGTCTGTTTTCAGCCTTACAAAACCATAACTGTAGAAGTTTAGATTTATACGTAAAGCTAGATATTTGTAAAAATATCTATATTGATATATAACTATCTATTTATATAGCTAGATATATATCTATGCAGTAAGATACATTACATAGATAGATAGATAGATAGATAGACTGTATATAAGCCTGCAAGTCTTGCACTTGAAGCGGCTTTATGATGTCATTAAGGCTCGATGGTGACACGCGCACCCGGAACAAGGACCACAGGTTGTTAGCGGCCATTTTTCCGTCAGTCTCCACTGGAGCTAGAAGTGAGCAAACAGGTACTCCTTTAGACGCTGCTGGAGCCAGATCATTTGTCTCTGTGATGGACAACGTTTGAAATTCGCCCTTAAGCGGGAGACGGCAGCCAGCAACAGTCAAATTGATCGCTGCTTATCACTTCTTTTGAGGTAGGTACAGTTATTTCAGATAGGGGAATGGGTAGGTTAAGTTATTCTAGGGTGGGGAATGCTTATGGGCAAGTCTTTATGCTTGATCGGAGGCGGATGAAGTGGCAAAAAAGGCTCGGCCTACACCATGACCATGCCACTCGTCAACCCAAAGTGAATATGAGCCACACAGGTTGGTTGAAATGGCGCAGCATGAATGATAGAACCTGGATCCAAGCGTCCCAGGATGCATTGCAGCGAAAACGTTCAACAATGTTCAGTGTGACCAATGTTTCTATCTTGGAAAATGAACTCGCATACTGTATAGAGTGTATTTGACATATCTTGTCTCAGGCTTTGCTTGCAGTCCTACCATATCGCAGAAAATGCAGAAGTGCAGTCAATGCAGCTTTTTACCTAAAATGGTAAAAAATGGTCAAAGCCTCATGCAGTGTATTACCTGCCCCTGGAATAACCTCAATGGAATTATAAGAATAATGCTGATAATAATACAAATTCTGGATGTCTGTTTTCAGCCTTACAAAACCATAACTGTAGAAGTTTAGATTTATACGTAAAGCTAGATATTTGTAGAAATGTCTATATTGATATATAACTATCTATTTATATAGCTAGATATATATCTATGCAGTAAGATACATTACATAGATAGATAGACTGTATATAAGCCTGCAAGTCTTGCACTTGAAGCGGCTTTATGATGTCATTAAGGCTCGATGGTGACACGCGCACCCGGAACAAGGACCACAGGTCGTTAGCGGCCATTTTTTCGTCAGTCTCCACTGGAGCTAGAAGTGAGCAAACACGTACTCCTTTAGACGCTGCTGGAGCCAGATCATTTGTCTCTGTGATGGACAACGTTTGAAATTCGCCCTTAAGCGGGAGACGGCAGCCAGCAACAGTCAAATTGATCGCTGCTTATCACTTCTTTTGAGGTAGGTACAGTTATTTCAGATAGGGGAATGGGTAGGTTAAGTTATTCTAGGGTGGGGAATGCTTATGGGCAAGTCTTTATGCTTGATCGGAGGCGGATGAAGTGGCAAAAAAGGCTCGGCCTACACCATGACCATGCCACTCGTCAACCCAAAGTGAATATGAGCCACACAGGTTGGTTGAAATGGCGCAGCATGAATGATAGAACCTGGATCCAAGCGTCCCAGGATGCATTGCAGCGAAAACGTTCAACAATGTTCAGTGTGACCAATGTTTCTATCTTGGAAAATGAACTCGCATACTGTATAGAGTGTATTTGACATATCTTGTCTCAGGCTTTGCTTGCAGTCCTACCATATCGCAGAAAATGCAGAAGTGCAGTCAATGCAGCTTTTTACCTAAAATGGTAAAAATTGGTCAAAGCCTCATGCAGTTTATTACCTGCCCCTGGAATAACATCAATGGCAATTATAAGAATAATGCTGATAATAATACAAATTCTGGATGTCTGTTTTCAGCCTTACAAAACCATAACTGTAGAAGTTTAGATTTATACGTAAAGCTAGATATTTGTAGAAATGTCTATATTGATATATAACTATCTATTTATATAGCTAGATATATATCTATGCAGTAAGATACATTACATAGATAGATAGATAGATAGATAGACTGTATATAAGCCTGCAAGTCTTGCACTTGAAGCGGCTTTATGATGTCATTAAGGCTCGATGGTGACACGCGCACCCGGAACAAGGACCACAGGTTGTTAGCGGCCATTTTTCCGTCAGTCTCCACTGGAGCTAGAAGTGAGCAAACAGGTACTCCTTTAGACGCTGCTGGAGCCAGATCATTTGTCTCTGTGATGGACAACGTTTGAAATTCGCCCTTAAGAGGGAGACGGCAGCCAGCAACAGTCAAATTGATCGCTGCTTATCACTTCTTTTGAGGTAGGTACAGTTATTTCAGATAGGGGAATGGGTAGGTTAAGTTATTCTAGGGTGGGGAATGCTTATGGGCAAGTCTTTATGCTTGATCGGAGGCGGATGAAGTGGCAAAAAAGGCTCGGCCTACACCATGACCATGCCACTCGTCAACCCAAAGTGAATATGAGCCACACAGGTTGGTTGAAATGGCGCAGCATGAATGATAGAACCTGGATCCAAGCGTCCCAGGATGCATTGCAGCGAAAACGTTCAACAATGTTCAGTGTGACCAATGTTTCTATCTTGGAAAATGAACTCGCATACTGTATAGAGTGTATTTGACATATCTTGTCTCAGGCTTTGCTTGCAGTCCTACCATATCGCAGAAAATGCAGAAGTGCAGTCAATGCAGCTTTTTACCTAAAATGGTAAAAAATGGTCAAAGCCTCATGCAGTGTATTACCTGCCCCTGGAATAACCTCAATGGAATTATAAGAATAATGCTGATAATAATACAAATTCTGGATGTCTGTTTTCAGCCTTACAAAACCATAACTGTAGAAGTTTAGATTTATACGTAAAGCTAGATATTTGTAAAAATATCTATATTGATATATAACTATCTATTTATATAGCTAGATATATATCTATGCAGTAAGATACATTACATAGATAGATAGATAGATAGATAGACTGTATATAAGCCTGCAAGTCTTGCACTTGAAGCGGCTTTATGATGTCATTAAGGCTCGATGGTGACACGCGCACCCGGAACAAGGACCACAGGTTGTTAGCGGCCATTTTTCCGTCAGTCTCCACTGGAGCTAGAAGTGAGCAAACAGGTACTCCTTTAGACGCTGCTGGAGCCAGATCATTTGTCTCTGTGATGGACAACGTTTGAAATTCGCCCTTAAGCGGGAGACGGCAGCCAGCAACAGTCAAATTGATCGCTGCTTATCACTTCTTTTGAGGTAGGTACAGTTATTTCAGATAGGGGAATGGGTAGGTTAAGTTATTCTAGGGTGGGGAATGCTTATGGGCAAGTCTTTATGCTTGATCGGAGGCGGATGAAGTGGCAAAAAAGGCTCGGCCTACACCATGACCATGCCACTCGTCAACCCAAAGTGAATATGAGCCACACAGGTTGGTTGAAATGGCGCAGCATGAATGATAGAACCTGGATCCAAGCGTCCCAGGATGCATTGCAGCGAAAACGTTCAACAATGTTCAGTGTGACCAATGTTTCTATCTTGGAAAATGAACTCGCATACTGTATAGAGTGTATTTGACATATCTTGTCTCAGGCTTTGCTTGCAGTCCTACCATATCGCAGAAAATGCAGAAGTGCAGTCAATGCAGCTTTTTACCTAAAATGGTAAAAAATGGTCAAAGCCTCATGCAGTGTATTACCTGCCCCTGGAATAACCTCAATGGAATTATAAGAATAATGCTGATAATAATACAAATTCTGGATGTCTGTTTTCAGCCTTACAAAACCATAACTGTAGAAGTTTAGATTTATACGTAAAGCTAGATATTTGTAAAAATATCTATATTGATATATAACTATCTATTTATATAGCTAGATATATATCTATGCAGTAAGATACATTACATAGATAGATAGACTGTATATAAGCCTGCAAGTCTTGCACTTGAAGCGGCTTTATGATGTCATTAAGGCTCGATGGTGACACGCGCACCCGGAACAAGGACCACAGGTCGTTAGCGGCCATTTTTTCGTCAGTCTCCACTGGAGCTAGAAGTGAGCAAACACGTACTCCTTTAGACGCTGCTGGAGCCAGATCATTTGTCTCTGTGATGGACAACGTTTGAAATTCGCCCTTAAGCGGGAGACGGCAGCCAGCAACAGTCAAATTGATCGCTGCTTATCACTTCTTTTGAGGTAGGTACAGTTATTTCAGATAGGGGAATGGGTAGGTTAAGTTATTCTAGGGTGGGGAATGCTTATGGGCAAGTCTTTATGCTTGATCGGAGGCGGATGAAGTGGCAAAAAAGGCTCGGCCTACACCATGACCATGCCACTCGTCAACCCAAAGTGAATATGAGCCACACAGGTTGGTTGAAATGGCGCAGCATGAATGATAGAACCTGGATCCAAGCGTCCCAGGATGCATTGCAGCGAAAACGTTCAACAATGTTCAGTGTGACCAATGTTTCTATCTTGGAAAATGAACTCGCATACTGTATAGAGTGTATTTGACATATCTTGTCTCAGGCTTTGCTTGCAGTCCTACCATATCGCAGAAAATGCAGAAGTGCAGTCAATGCAGCTTTTTACCTAAAATGGTAAAAATTGGTCAAAGCCTCATGCAGTTTATTACCTGCCCCTGGAATAACCTCAATGGCAATTATAAGAATAATGCTGATAATAATACAAATTCTGGATGTCTGTTTTCAGCCTTACAAAACCATAACTGTAGAAGTTTAGATTTATACGTAAAGCTAGATATTTGTAGAAATGTCTATATTGATATATAACTATCTATTTATATAGCTAGATATATATCTATGCAGTAAGATACATTACATAGATAGATAGATAGACTGTATATAAGCCTGCAAGTCTTGCACTTGAAGCGGCTTTATGATGTCATTAAGGCTCGATGGTGACACGCGCACCCGGAACAAGGACCACAGGTCGTTAGCGGCCATTTTTCCGTCAGTCTCCACTGGAGCTAGAAGTGAGCAAACACGTACTCCTTTAGACGCTGCTGGAGCCAGATCATTTGTCTCTGTGATGGACAACGTTTGAAATTCGCCCTTAAGAGGGAGACGGCAGCCAGCAACAGTCAAATTGATTGCTGCTTATCACTTCTTTTGAGGTAGGTACAGTTATTTCAGATAGGGGAATGGGTAGGTTAAGTTATTCTAGGGTGGGGAATGCTTATGGGCAAGTCTTTATGCTTGATCGGAGGCGGATGAAGTGGCAAAAAAGGCTCGGCCTACACCATGACCATGCCACTCGTCAACCCAAAGTGAATATGAGCCACACAGGTTGGTTGAAATGGCGCAGCATGAATGATAGAACCTGGATCCAAGCGTCCCAGGATGCATTGCAGCGAAAACGTTCAACAATGTTCAGTGTGACCAATGTTTCTATCTTGGAAAATGAACTCGCATACTGTATAGAGTGTATTTGACATATCTTGTCTCAGGCTTTGCTTGCAGTCCTACCATATCGCAGAAAATGCAGAAGTGCAGTCAATGCAGCTTTTTACCTAAAATGGTAAAAATTGGTCAAAGCCTCATGCAGTTTATTACCTGCCCCTGGAATAACCTCAATGGCAATTATAAGAATAATGCTGATAATAATACAAATTCTGGATGTCTGTTTTCAGCCTTACAAAACCATAACTGTAGAAGTTTAGATTTATACGTAAAGCTAGATATTTGTAAAAATATCTATATTGATATATAACTATCTATTTATATAGCTAGATATATATCTATGCAGTAAGATACATTACATAGATAGATAGATAGATAGATAGATAGACTGTATATAAGCCTGCAAGTCTTGCACTTGAAGCGGCTTTATGATGTCATTAAGGCTCGATGGTGACACGCGCACCCGGAACAAGGACCACAGGTTGTTAGCGGCCATTTTTCCGTCAGTCTCCACTGGAGCTAGAAGTGAGCAAACAGGTACTCCTTTAGACGCTGCTGGAGCCAGATCATTTGTCTCTGTGATGGACAACGTTTGAAATTCGCCCTTAAGAGGGAGACGGCAGCCAGCAACAGTCAAATTGATCGCTGCTTATCACTTCTTTTGAGGTAGGTACAGTTATTTCAGATAGGGGAATGGGTAGGTTAAGTTATTCTAGGGTGGGGAATGCTTATGGGCAAGTCTTTATGCTTGATCGGAGGCGGATGAAGTGGCAAAAAAGGCTCGGCCTACACCATGACCATGCCACTCGTCAACCCAAAGTGAATATGAGCCACACAGGTTGGTTGAAATGGCGCAGCATGAATGATAGAACCTGGATCCAAGCGTCCCAGGATGCATTGCAGCGAAAACGTTCAACAATGTTCAGTGTGACCAATGTTTCTATCTTGGAAAATGAACTCGCATACTGTATAGAGTGTATTTGACATATCTTGTCTCAGGCTCTGCTTGCAGTCCTACCATATCGCAGAAAATGCAGAAGTGCAGTCAATGCAGCTTTTTACCTAAAATGGTAAAAAATGGTCAAAGCCTCATGCAGTGTATTACCTGCCCCTGGAATAACCTCAATGGAATTATAAGAATAATGCTGATAATAATACAAATTCTGGATGTCTGTTTTCAGCCTTACAAAACCATAACTGTAGAAGTTTAGATTTATACGTAAAGCTAGATATTTGTAAAAATATCTATATTGATATATAACTATCTATTTATATAGCTAGATATATATCTATGCAGTAAGATACATTACATAGATAGATAGACTGTATATAAGCCTGCAAGTCTTGCACTTGAAGCGGCTTTATGATGTCATTAAGGCTCGATGGTGACACGCGCACCCGGAACAAGGACCACAGGTCGTTAGCGGCCATTTTTTCGTCAGTCTCCACTGGAGCTAGAAGTGAGCAAACACGTACTCCTTTAGACGCTGCTGGAGCCAGATCATTTGTCTCTGTGATGGACAACGTTTGAAATTCGCCCTTAAGCGGGAGACGGCAGCCAGCAACAGTCAAATTGATCGCTGCTTATCACTTCTTTTGAGGTAGGTACAGTTATTTCAGATAGGGGAATGGGTAGGTTAAGTTATTCTAGGGTGGGGAATGCTTATGGGCAAGTCTTTATGCTTGATCGGAGGCGGATGAAGTGGCAAAAAAGGCTCGGCCTACACCATGACCATGCCACTCGTCAACCCAAAGTGAATATGAGCCACACAGGTTGGTTGAAATGGCGCAGCATGAATGATAGAACCTGGATCCAAGCGTCCCAGGATGCATTGCAGCGAAAACGTTCAACAATGTTCAGTGTGACCAATGTTTCTATCTTGGAAAATGAACTCGCATACTGTATAGAGTGTATTTGACATATCTTGTCTCAGGCTTTGCTTGCAGTCCTACCATATCGCAGAAAATGCAGAAGTGCAGTCAATGCAGCTTTTTACCTAAAATGGTAAAAATTGGTCAAAGCCTCATGCAGTTTATTACCTGCCCCTGGAATAACCTCAATGGCAATTATAAGAATAATGCTGATAATAATACAAATTCTGGATGTCTGTTTTCAGCCTTACAAAACCATAACTGTAGAAGTTTAGATTTATACGTAAAGCTAGATATTTGTAGAAATGTCTATATTGATATATAACTATCTATTTATATAGCTAGATATATATCTATGCAGTAAGATACATTACATAGATAGATAGATAGACTGTATATAAGCCTGCAAGTCTTGCACTTGAAGCGGCTTTATGATGTCATTAAGGCTCGATGGTGACACGCGCACCCGGAACAAGGACCACAGGTCGTTAGCGGCCATTTTTCCGTCAGTCTCCACTGGAGCTAGAAGTGAGCAAACACGTACTCCTTTAGACGCTGCTGGAGCCAGATCATTTGTCTCTGTGATGGACAACGTTTGAAATTCGCCCTTAAGAGGGAGACGGCAGCCAGCAACAGTCAAATTGATTGCTGCTTATCACTTCTTTTGAGGTAGGTACAGTTATTTCAGATAGGGGAATGGGTAGGTTAAGTTATTCTAGGGTGGGGAATGCTTATGGGCAAGTCTTTATGCTTGATCGGAGGCGGATGAAGTGGCAAAAAAGGCTCGGCCTACACCATGACCATGCCACTCGTCAACCCAAAGTGAATATGAGCCACACAGGTTGGTTGAAATGGCGCAGCATGAATGATAGAACCTGGATCCAAGCGTCCCAGGATGCATTGCAGCGAAAACGTTCAACAATGTTCAGTGTGACCAATGTTTCTATCTTGGAAAATGAACTCGCATACTGTATAGAGTGTATTTGACATATCTTGTCTCAGGCTTTGCTTGCAGTCCTACCATATCGCAGAAAATGCAGAAGTGCAGTCAATGCAGCTTTTTACCTAAAATGGTAAAAATTGGTCAAAGCCTCATGCAGTTTATTACCTGCCCCTGGAATAACCTCAATGGCAATTATAAGAATAATGCTGATAATAATACAAATTCTGGATGTCTGTTTTCAGCCTTACAAAACCATAACTGTAGAAGTTTAGATTTATACGTAAAGCTAGATATTTGTAGAAATGTCTATATTGATATATAACTATCTATTTATATAGCTAGATATATATCTATGCAGTAAGATACATTACATAGATAGATAGATAGATAGATAGACTGTATATAAGCCTGCAAGTCTTGCACTTGAAGCGGCTTTATGATGTCATTAAGGCTCGATGGTGACACGCGCACCCGGAACAAGGACCACAGGTTGTTAGCGGCCATTTTTCCGTCAGTCTCCACTGGAGCTAGAAGTGAGCAAACAGGTACTCCTTTAGACGCTGCTGGAGCCAGATCATTTGTCTCTGTGATGGACAACGTTTGAAATTCGCCCTTAAGCGGGAGACGGCAGCCAGCAACAGTCAAATTGATCGCTGCTTATCACTTCTTTTGAGGTAGGTACAGTTATTTCAGATAGGGGAATGGGTAGGTTAAGTTATTCTAGGGTGGGGAATGCTTATGGGCAAGTCTTTATGCTTGATCGGAGGCGGATGAAGTGGCAAAAAAGGCTCGGCCTACACCATGACCATGCCACTCGTCAACCCAAAGTGAATATGAGCCACACAGGTTGGTTGAAATGGCGCAGCATGAATGATAGAACCTGGATCCAAGCGTCCCAGGATGCATTGCAGCGAAAACGTTCAACAATGTTCAGTGTGACCAATGTTTCTATCTTGGAAAATGAACTCGCATACTGTATAGAGTGTATTTGACATATCTTGTCTCAGGCTTTGCTTGCAGTCCTACCATATCGCAGAAAATGCAGAAGTGCAGTCAATGCAGCTTTTTACCTAAAATGGTAAAAAATGGTCAAAGCCTCATGCAGTGTATTACCTGCCCCTGGAATAACCTCAATGGAATTATAAGAATAATGCTGATAATAATACAAATTCTGGATGTCTGTTTTCAGCCTTACAAAACCATAACTGTAGAAGTTTAGATTTATACGTAAAGCTAGATATTTGTAAAAATATCTATATTGATATATAACTATCTATTTATATAGCTAGATATATATCTATGCAGTAAGATACATTACATAGATAGATAGACTGTATATAAGCCTGCAAGTCTTGCACTTGAAGCGGCTTTATGATGTCATTAAGGCTCGATGGTGACACGCGCACCCGGAACAAGGACCACAGGTTGTTAGCGGCCATTTTTCCGTCAGTCTCCACTGGAGCTAGAAGTGAGCAAACAGGTACTCCTTTAGACGCTGCTGGAGCCAGATCATTTGTCTCTGTGATGGACAACGTTTGAAATTCGCCCTTAAGCGGGAGACGGCAGCCAGCAACAGTCAAATTGATCGCTGCTTATCACTTCTTTTGAGGTAGGTACAGTTATTTCAGATAGGGGAATGGGTAGGTTAAGTTATTCTAGGGTGGGGAATGCTTATGGGCAAGTCTTTATGCTTGATCGGAGGCGGATGAAGTGGCAAAAAAGGCTCGGCCTACACCATGACCATGCCACTCGTCAACCCAAAGTGAATATGAGCCACACAGGTTGGTTGAAATGGCGCAGCATGAATGATAGAACCTGGATCCAAGCGTCCCAGGATGCATTGCAGCGAAAACGTTCAACAATGTTCAGTGTGACCAATGTTTCTATCTTGGAAAATGAACTCGCATACTGTATAGAGTGTATTTGACATATCTTGTCTCAGGCTTTGCTTGCAGTCCTACCATATCGCAGAAAATGCAGAAGTGCAGTCAATGCAGCTTTTTACCTAAAATGGTAAAAAATGGTCAAAGCCTCATGCAGTGTATTACCTGCCCCTGGAATAACCTCAATGGAATTATAAGAATAATGCTGATAATAATACAAATTCTGGATGTCTGTTTTCAGCCTTACAAAACCATAACTGTAGAAGTTTAGATTTATACGTAAAGCTAGATATTTGTAAAAATATCTATATTGATATATAACTATCTATTTATATAGCTAGATATATATCTATGCAGTAAGATACATTACATAGATAGATAGACTGTATATAAGCCTGCAAGTCTTGCACTTGAAGCGGCTTTATGATGTCATTAAGGCTCGATGGTGACACGCGCACCCGGAACAAGGACCACAGGTCGTTAGCGGCCATTTTTTCGTCAGTCTCCACTGGAGCTAGAAGTGAGCAAACACGTACTCCTTTAGACGCTGCTGGAGCCAGATCATTTGTCTCTGTGATGGACAACGTTTGAAATTCGCCCTTAAGCGGGAGACGGCAGCCAGCAACAGTCAAATTGATCGCTGCTTATCACTTCTTTTGAGGTAGGTACAGTTATTTCAGATAGGGGAATGGGTAGGTTAAGTTATTCTAGGGTGGGGAATGCTTATGGGCAAGTCTTTATGCTTGATCGGAGGCGGATGAAGTGGCAAAAAAGGCTCGGCCTACACCATGACCATGCCACTCGTCAACCCAAAGTGAATATGAGCCACACAGGTTGGTTGAAATGGCGCAGCATGAATGATAGAACCTGGATCCAAGCGTCCCAGGATGCATTGCAGCGAAAACGTTCAACAATGTTCAGTGTGACCAATGTTTCTATCTTGGAAAATGAACTCGCATACTGTATAGAGTCTATTTGACATATCTTGTCTCAGGCTTTGCTTGCAGTCCTACCATATCGCAGAAAATGCAGAAGTGCAGTCAATGCAGCTTTTTACCTAAAATGGTAAAAATTGGTCAAAGCCTCATGCAGTTTATTACCTGCCCCTGGAATAACCTCAATGGCAATTATAAGAATAATGCTGATAATAATACAAATTCTGGATGTCTGTTTTCAGCCTTACAAAACCATAACTGTAGAAGTTTAGATTTATACGTAAAGCTAGATATTTGTAGAAATGTCTATATTGATATATAACTATCTATTTATATAGCTAGATATATATCTATGCAGTAAGATACATTACATAGATAGATAGATAGATAGATAGACTGTATATAAGCCTGCAAGTCTTGCACTTGAAGCGGCTTTATGATGTCATTAAGGCTCGATGGTGACACGCGCACCCGGAACAAGGACCACAGGTTGTTAGCGGCCATTTTTCCGTCAGTCTCCACTGGAGCTAGAAGTGAGCAAACAGGTACTCCTTTAGACGCTGCTGGAGCCAGATCATTTGTCTCTGTGATGGACAACGTTTGAAATTCGCCCTTAAGCGGGAGACGGCAGCCAGCAACAGTCAAATTGATCGCTGCTTATCACTTCTTTTGAGGTAGGTACAGTTATTTCAGATAGGGGAATGGGTAGGTTAAGTTATTCTAGGGTGGGGAATGCTTATGGGCAAGTCTTTATGCTTGATCGGAGGCGGATGAATTGCCAAAAAATGCTCGGCCTACACCATGACCATGCCACTCGTCAACCCAAAGTGAATATGAGCCACACAGGTTGGTTGAAATGGCGCAGCATGAATGATAGAACCTGGATCCAAGCGTCCCAGGATGCATTGCAGCGAAAACGTTCAACAATGTTCAGTGTGACCAATGTTTCTATCTTGGAAAATGAACTCGCATACTGTATAGAGTGTATTTGACATATCTTGTCTCAGGCTTTGCTTGCAGTCCTACCATATCGCAGAAAATGCAGAAGTGCAGTCAATGCAGCTTTTTACCTAAAATGGTAAAAAATGGTCAAAGCCTCATGCAGTGTATTACCTGCCCCTGGAATAACCTCAATGGAATTATAAGAATAATGCTGATAATAATACAAATTCTGGATGTCTGTTTTCAGCCTTACAAAACCATAACTGTAGAAGTTTAGATTTATACGTAAAGCTAGATATTTGTAAAAATATCTATATTAATATATAACTATCTATTTATATAGCTAGATATATATCTATGCAGTAAGATACATTACATAGATAGATAGATAGACTGTATATAAGCCTGCAAGTCTTGCACTTGAAGCGGCTTTATGATGTCATTAAGGCTCGATGGTGACACGCGCACCCGGAACAAGGACCACAGGTTGTTAGCGGCCATTTTTCCGTCAGTCTCCACTGGAGCTAGAAGTGAGCAAACAGGTACTCCTTTAGACGCTGCTGGAGCCAGATCATTTGTCTCTGTGATGGACAACGTTTGAAATTCGCCCTTAAGCGGGAGACGGCAGCCAGCAACAGTCAAATTGATCGCTGCTTATCACTTCTTTTGAGGTAGGTACAGTTATTTCAGATAGGGGAATGGGTAGGTTAAGTTATTCTAGGGTGGGGAATGCTTATGGGCAAGTCTTTATGCTTGATCGGAGGCGGATGAAGTGGCAAAAAAGGCTCGGCCTACACCATGACCATGCCACTCGTCAACCCAAAGTGAATATGAGCCACACAGGTTGGTTGAAATGGCGCAGCATGAATGATAGAACCTGGATCCAAGCGTCCCAGGATGCATTGCAGCGAAAACGTTCAACAATGTTCAGTGTGACCAATGTTTCTATCTTGGAAAATGAACTCGCATACTGTATAGAGTGTATTTGACATATCTTGTTCTTGTCTCAGGCTTTGCTTGCAGTCCTACCATATCGCAGAAAATGCAGAAGTGCAGTCAATGCAGCTTTTTACCTAAAATGGTAAAAAATGGTCAAAGCCTCATGCAGTGTATTACCTGCCCCTGGAATAACCTCAATGGAATTATAAGAATAATGCTGATAATAATACAAATTCTGGATGTCTGTTTTCAGCCTTACAAAACCATAACTGTAGAAGTTTAGATTTATACGTAAAGCTAGATATTTGTAAAAATATCTATATTGATATATAACTATCTATTTATATAGCTAGATATATATCTATGCAGTAAGATACATTACATAGATAGATAGACTGTATATAAGCCTGCAAGTCTTGCACTTGAAGCGGCTTTATGATGTCATTAAGGCTCGATGGTGACACGCGCACCCGGAACAAGGACCACAGGTCGTTAGCGGCCATTTTTCCGTCAGTCTCCACTGGAGCTAGAAGTGAGCAAACACGTACTCCTTTAGACGCTGCTGGAGCCAGATCATTTGTCTCTGTGATGGACAACGTTTGAAATTCGCCCTTAAGCGGGAGACGGCAGCCAGCAACAGTCAAATTGATCGCTGCTTATCACTTCTTTTGAGGTAGGTACAGTTATTTCAGATAGGGGAATGGGTAGGTTAAGTTATTCTAGGGTGGGGAATGCTTATGGGCAAGTCTTTATGCTTGATCGGAGGCGGATGAAGTGGCAAAAAAGGCTCGGCCTACACCATGACCATGCCACTCGTCAACCCAAAGTGAATATGAGCCACACAGGTTGGTTGAAATGGCGCAGCATGAATGATAGAACCTGGATCCAAGCGTCCCAGGATGCATTGCAGCGAAAACGTTCAACAATGTTCAGTGTGACCAATGTTTCTATCTTGGAAAATGAACTCGCATACTGTATAGAGTGTATTTGACATATCTTGTCTCAGGCTTTGCTTGCAGTCCTACCATATCGCAGAAAATGCAGAAGTGCAGTCAATGCAGCTTTTTACCTAAAATGGTAAAAAATGGTCAAAGCCTCATGCAGTGTATTACCTGCCCCTGGAATAACCTCAATGGAATTATAAGAATAATGCTGATAATAATACAAATTCTGGATGTCTGTTTTCAGCCTTACAAAACCATAACTGTAGAAGTTTAGATTTATACGTAAAGCTAGATATTTGTAAAAATATCTATATTGATATATAACTATCTATTTATATAGCTAGATATATATCTATGCAGTAAGATACATTACATAGATAGATAGATAGATAGACTGTATATAAGCCTGCAAGTCTTGCACTTGAAGCGGCTTTATGATGTCATTAAGGCTCGATGGTGACACGCGCACCCGGAACAAGGACCACAGGTCGTTAGCGGCCATTTTTCCGTCAGTCTCCACTGGAGCTAGAAGTGAGCAAACACGTACTCCTTTAGACGCTGCTGGAGCCAGATCATTTGTCTCTGTGATGGACAACGTTTGAAATTCGCCCTTAAGAGGGAGACGGCAGCCAGCAACAGTCAAATTGATCGCTGCTTATCACTTCTTTTGAGGTAGGTAGAGTTATTTCAGATAGGGGAATGGGTAGGTTAAGTTATTCTAGGGTGGGGAATGCTTATGGGCAAGTCTTTATGCTTGATCGGAGGCGGATGAAGTGGCAAAAAAGGCTCGGCCTACACCATGACCATGCCACTCGTCAACCCAAAGTGAATATGAGCCACACAGGTTGGTTGAAATGGCGCAGCATGAATGATAGAACCTGGATCCAAGCGTCCCAGGATGCATTGCAGCGAAAACGTTCAACAATGTTCAGTGTGACCAATGTTTCTATCTTGGAAAATGAACTCGCATACTGTATAGAGTGTATTTGACATATCTTGTCTCAGGCTTTGCTTGCAGTCCTACCATATCGCAGAAAATGCAGAAGTGCAGTCAATGCAGCTTTTTACCTAAAATGGTAAAAAATGGTCAAAGCCTCATGCAGTGTATTACCTGCCCCTGGAATAACCTCAATGGAATTATAAGAATAATGCTGATAATAATACAAATTCTGGATGTCTGTTTTCAGCCTTACAAAACCATAACTGTAGAAGTTTAGATTTATACGTAAAGCTAGATATTTGTAAAAATATCTATATTGATATATAACTATCTATTTATATAGCTAGATATATATCTATGCAGTAAGATACATTACATAGATAGATAGATAGACTGTATATAAGCCTGCAAGTCTTGCACTTGAAGCGGCTTTATGATGTCATTAAGGCTCGATGGTGACACGCGCACCCGGAACAAGGACCACAGGTTGTTAGCGGCCATTTTTCCGTCAGTCTCCACTGGAGCTAGAAGTGAGCAAACAGGTACTCCTTTAGACGCTGCTGGAGCCAGATCATTTGTCTCTGTGATGGACAACGTTTGAAATTCGCCCTTAAGCGGGAGACGGCAGCCAGCAACAGTCAAATTGATCGCTGCTTATCACTTCTTTTGAGGTAGGTACAGTTATTTCAGATAGGGGAATGGGTAGGTTAAGTTATTCTAGGGTGGGGAATGCTTATGGGCAAGTCTTTATGCTTGATCGGAGGCGGATGAAGTGGCAAAAAAGGCTCGGCCTACACCATGACCATGCCACTCGTCAACCCAAAGTGAATATGAGCCACACAGGTTGGTTGAAATGGCGCAGCATGAATGATAGAACCTGGATCCAAGCGTCCCAGGATGCATTGCAGCGAAAACGTTCAACAATGTTCAGTGTGACCAATGTTTCTATCTTGGAAAATGAACTCGCATACTGTATAGAGTGTATTTGACATATCTTGTCTCAGGCTTTGCTTGCAGTCCTACCATATCGCAGAAAATGCAGAAGTGCAGTCAATGCAGCTTTTTACCTAAAATGGTAAAAAATGGTCAAAGCCTCATGCAGTGTATTACCTGCCCCTGGAATAACCTCAATGGAATTATAAGAATAATGCTAATAATAATACAAATTCTGGATGTCTGTTTTCAGCCTTACAAAACCATAACTGTAGAAGTTTAGATTTATACGTAAAGCTAGATATTTGTAAAAATATCTATATTGATATATAACTATCTATTTATATAGCTAGATATATATCTATGCAGTAAGATACATTACATAGATAGATAGATAGACTGTATATAAGCCTGCAAGTCTTGCACTTGAAGCGGCTTTATGATGTCATTAAGGCTCGATGGTGACACGCGCACCCGGAACAAGGACCACAGGTTGTTAGCGGCCATTTTTCCGTCAGTCTCCACTGGAGCTAGAAGTGAGCAAACAGGTACTCCTTTAGACGCTGCTGGAGCCAGATCATTTGTCTCTGTGATGGACAACGTTTGAAATTCGCCCTTAAGCGGGAGACGGCAGCCAGCAACAGTCAAATTGATCGCTGCTTATCACTTCTTTTGAGGTAGGTACAGTTATTTCAGATAGGGGAATGGGTAGGTTAAGTTATTCTAGGGTGGGGAATGCTTATGGGCAAGTCTTTATGCTTGATCGGAGGCGGATGAAGTGGCAAAAAAGGCTCGGCCTACACCATGACCATGCCACTCGTCAACCCAAAGTGAATATGAGCCACACAGGTTGGTTGAAATGGCGCAGCATGAATGATAGAACCTGGATCCAAGCGTCCCAGGATGCATTGCAGCGAAAACGTTCAACAATGTTCAGTGTGACCAATGTTTCTATCTTGGAAAATGAACTCGCATACTGTATAGAGTGTATTTGACATATCTTGTCTCAGGCTTTGCTTGCAGTCCTACCATATCGCAGAAAATGCAGAAGTGCAGTCAATGCAGCTTTTTACCTAAAATGGTAAAAAATGGTCAAAGCCTCATGCAGTGTATTACCTGCCCCTGGAATAACCTCAATGGAATTATAAGAATAATGCTGATAATAATACAAATTCTGGATGTCTGTTTTCAGCCTTACAAAACCATAACTGTAGAAGTTTAGATTTATACGTAAAGCTAGATATTTGTAAAAATATCTATATTGATATATAACTATCTATTTATATAGCTAGATATATATCTATGCAGTAAGATACATTACATAGATAGATAGATAGATAGATAGATAGACTGTATATAAGCCTGCAAGTCTTGCACTTGAAGCGGCTTTATGATGTCATTAAGGCTCGATGGTGACACGCGCACCCGGAACAAGGACCACAGGTTGTTAGCGGCCATTTTTCCGTCAGTCTCCACTGGAGCTAGAAGTGAGCAAACAGGTACTCCTTTAGACGCTGCTGGAGCCAGATCATTTGTCTCTGTGATGGACAACGTTTGAAATTCGCCCTTAAGAGGGAGACGGCAGCCAGCAACAGTCAAATTGATCGCTGCTTATCACTTCTTTTGAGGTAGGTACAGTTATTTCAGATAGGGGAATGGGTAGGTTAAGTTATTCTAGGGTGGGGAATGCTTATGGGCAAGTCTTTATGCTTGATCGGAGGCGGATGAAGTGGCAAAAAAGGCTCGGCCTACACCATGACCATGCCACTCGTCAACCCAAAGTGAATATGAGCCACACAGGTTGGTTGAAATGGCGCAGCATGAATGATAGAACCTGGATCCAAGCGTCCCAGGATGCATTGCAGCGAAAACGTTCAACAATGTTCAGTGTGACCAATGTTTCTATCTTGGAAAATGAACTCGCATACTGTATAGAGTGTATTTGACATATCTTGTCTCAGGCTTTGCTTGCAGTCCTACCATATCGCAGAAAATGCAGAAGTGCAGTCAATGCAGCTTTTTACCTAAAATGGTAAAAAATGGTCAAAGCCTCATGCAGTGTATTACCTGCCCCTGGAATAACCTCAATGGAATTATAAGAATAATGCTGATAATAATACAAATTCTGGATGTCTGTTTTCAGCCTTACAAAACCATAACTGTAGAAGTTTAGATTTATACGTAAAGCTAGATATTTGTAAAAATATCTATATTGATATATAACTATCTATTTATATAGCTAGATATATATCTATGCAGTAAGATACATTACATAGATAGATAGATAGATAGATAGACTGTATATAAGCCTGCAAGTCTTGCACTTGAAGCGGCTTTATGATGTCATTAAGGCTCGATGGTGACACGCGCACCCGGAACAAGGACCACAGGTTGTTAGCGGCCATTTTTCCGTCAGTCTCCACTGGAGCTAGAAGTGAGCAAACAGGTACTCCTTTAGACGCTGCTGGAGCCAGATCATTTGTCTCTGTGATGGACAACGTTTGAAATTCGCCCTTAAGCGGGAGACGGCAGCCAGCAACAGTCAAATTGATCGCTGCTTATCACTTCTTTTGAGGTAGGTACAGTTATTTCAGATAGGGGAATGGGTAGGTTAAGTTATTCTAGGGTGGGGAATGCTTATGGGCAAGTCTTTATGCTTGATCGGAGGCGGATGAAGTGGCAAAAAAGGCTCGGCCTACACCATGACCATGCCACTCGTCAACCCAAAGTGAATATGAGCCACACAGGTTGGTTGAAATGGCGCAGCATGAATGATAGAACCTGGATCCAAGCGTCCCAGGATGCATTGCAGCGAAAACGTTCAACAATGTTCAGTGTGACCAATGTTTCTATCTTGGAAAATGAACTCGCATACTGTATAGAGTGTATTTGACATATCTTGTCTCAGGCTTTGCTTGCAGTCCTACCATATCGCAGAAAATGCAGAAGTGCAGTCAATGCAGCTTTTTACCTAAAATGGTAAAAAATGGTCAAAGCCTCATGCAGTGTATTACCTGCCCCTGGAATAACCTCAATGGAATTATAAGAATAATGCTGATAATAATACAAATTCTGGATGTCTGTTTTCAGCCTTACAAAACCATAACTGTAGAAGTTTAGATTTATACGTAAAGCTAGATATTTGTAAAAATATCTATATTGATATATAACTATCTATTTATATAGCTAGATATATATCTATGCAGTAAGATACATTACATAGATAGATAGACTGTATATAAGCCTGCAAGTCTTGCACTTGAAGCGGCTTTATGATGTCATTAAGGCTCGATGGTGACACGCGCACCCGGAACAAGGACCACAGGTCGTTAGCGGCCATTTTTTCGTCAGTCTCCACTGGAGCTAGAAGTGAGCAAACACGTACTCCTTTAGACGCTGCTGGAGCCAGATCATTTGTCTCTGTGATGGACAACGTTTGAAATTCGCCCTTAAGCGGGAGACGGCAGCCAGCAACAGTCAAATTGATCGCTGCTTATCACTTCTTTTGAGGTAGGTACAGTTATTTCAGATAGGGGAATGGGTAGGTTAAGTTATTCTAGGGTGGGGAATGCTTATGGGCAAGTCTTTATGCTTGATCGGAGGCGGATGAAGTGGCAAAAAAGGCTCGGCCTACACCATGACCATGCCACTCGTCAACCCAAAGTGAATATGAGCCACACAGGTTGGTTGAAATGGCGCAGCATGAATGATAGAACCTGGATCCAAGCGTCCCAGGATGCATTGCAGCGAAAACGTTCAACAATGTTCAGTGTGACCAATGTTTCTATCTTGGAAAATGAACTCGCATACTGTATAGAGTGTATTTGACATATCTTGTCTCAGGCTTTGCTTGCAGTCCTACCATATCGCAGAAAATGCAGAAGTGCAGTCAATGCAGCTTTTTACCTAAAATGGTAAAAAATGGTCAAAGCCTCATGCAGTGTATTACCTGCCCCTGGAATAACCTCAATGGAATTATAAGAATAATGCTGATAATAATACAAATTCTGGATGTCTGTTTTCAGCCTTACAAAACCATAACTGTAGAAGTTTAGATTTATACGTAAAGCTAGATATTTGTAAAAATATCTATATTGATATATAACTATCTATTTATATAGCTAGATATATATCTATGCAGTAAGATACATTACATAGATAGATAGACTGTATATAAGCCTGCAAGTCTTGCACTTGAAGCGGCTTTATGATGTCATTAAGGCTCGATGGTGACACGCGCACCCGGAACAAGGACCACAGGTCGTTAGCGGCCATTTTTCCGTCAGTCTCCACTGGAGCTAGAAGTGAGCAAACACGTACTCCTTTAGACGCTGCTGGAGCCAGATCATTTGTCTCTGTGATGGACAACGTTTGAAATTCGCCCTTAAGCGGGAGACGGCAGCCAGCAACAGTCAAATTGATCGCTGCTTATCACTTCTTTTGAGGTAGGTACAGTTATTTCAGATAGGGGAATGGGTAGGTTAAGTTATTCTAGGGTGGGGAATGCTTATGGGCAAGTCTTTATGCTTGATCGGAGGCGGATGAAGTGGCAAAAAAGGCTCGGCCTACACCATGACCATGCCACTCGTCAACCCAAAGTGAATATGAGCCACACAGGTTGGTTGAAATGGCGCAGCATGAATGATAGAACCTGGATCCAAGCGTCCCAGGATGCATTGCAGCGAAAACGTTCAACAATGTTCAGTGTGACCAATGTTTCTATCTTGGAAAATGAACTCGCATACTGTATAGAGTGTATTTGACATATCTTGTCTCAGGCTTTGCTTGCAGTCCTACCATATCGCAGAAAATGCAGAAGTGCAGTCAATGCAGCTTTTTACCTAAAATGGTAAAAAATGGTCAAAGCCTCATGCAGTGTATTACCTGCCCCTGGAATAACCTCAATGGAATTATAAGAATAATGCTGATAATAATACAAATTCTGGATGTCTGTTTTCAGCCTTACAAAACCATAACTGTAGAAGTTTAGATTTATACGTAAAGCTAGATATTTGTAAAAATATCTATATTGATATATAACTATCTATTTATATAGCTAGATATATATCTATGCAGTAAGATACATTACATAGATAGATAGACTGTATATAAGCCTGCAAGTCTTGCACTTGAAGCGGCTTTATGATGTCATTAAGGCTCGATGGTGACACGCGCACCCGGAACAAGGACCACAGGTCGTTAGCGGCCATTTTTTCGTCAGTCTCCACTGGAGCTAGAAGTGAGCAAACACGTACTCCTTTAGACGCTGCTGGAGCCAGATCATTTGTCTCTGTGATGGACAACGTTTGAAATTCGCCCTTAAGCGGGAGACGGCAGCCAGCAACAGTCAAATTGATCGCTGCTTATCACTTCTTTTGAGGTAGGTACAGTTATTTCAGATAGGGGAATGGGTAGGTTAAGTTATTCTAGGGTGGGGAATGCTTATGGGCAAGTCTTTATGCTTGATCGGAGGCGGATGAAGTGGCAAAAAAGGCTCGGCCTACACCATGACCATGCCACTCGTCAACCCAAAGTGAATATGAGCCACACAGGTTGGTTGAAATGGCGCAGCATGAATGATAGAACCTGGATCCAAGCGTCCCAGGATGCATTGCAGCGAAAACGTTCAACAATGTTCAGTGTGACCAATGTTTCTATCTTGGAAAATGAACTCGCATACTGTATAGAGTGTATTTGACATATCTTGTCTCAGGCTTTGCTTGCAGTCCTACCATATCGCAGAAAATGCAGAAGTGCAGTCAATGCAGCTTTTTACCTAAAATGGTAAAAAATGGTCAAAGCCTCATGCAGTGTATTACCTGCCCCTGGAATAACCTCAATGGAATTATAAGAATAATGCTGATAATAATACAAATTCTGGATGTCTGTTTTCAGCCTTACAAAACCATAACTGTAGAAGTTTAGATTTATACGTAAAGCTAGATATTTGTAAAAATATCTATATTGATATATAACTATCTATTTATATAGCTAGATATATATCTATGCAGTAAGATACATTACATAGATAGATAGACTGTATATAAGCCTGCAAGTCTTGCACTTGAAGCGGCTTTATGATGTCATTAAGGCTCGATGGTGACACGCGCACCCGGAACAAGGACCACAGGTCGTTAGCGGCCATTTTTCCGTCAGTCTCCACTGGAGCTAGAAGTGAGCAAACACGTACTCCTTTAGACGCTGCTGGAGCCAGATCATTTGTCTCTGTGATGGACAACGTTTGAAATTCGCCCTTAAGCGGGAGACGGCAGCCAGCAACAGTCAAATTGATCGCTGCTTATCACTTCTTTTGAGGTAGGTACAGTTATTTCAGATAGGGGAATGGGTAGGTTAAGTTATTCTAGGGTGGGGAATGCTTATGGGCAAGTCTTTATGCTTGATCGGAGGCGGATGAAGTGGCAAAAAAGGCTCGGCCTACACCATGACCATGCCACTCGTCAACCCAAAGTGAATATGAGCCACACAGGTTGGTTGAAATGGCGCAGCATGAATGATAGAACCTGGATCCAAGCGTCCCAGGATGCATTGCAGCGAAAACGTTCAACAATGTTCAGTGTGACCAATGTTTCTATCTTGGAAAATGAACTCGCATACTGTATAGAGTGTATTTGACATATCTTGTCTCAGGCTTTGCTTGCAGTCCTACCATATCGCAGAAAATGCAGAAGTGCAGTCAATGCAGCTTTTTACCTAAAATGGTAAAAAATGGTCAAAGCCTCATGCAGTGTATTACCTGCCCCTGGAATAACCTCAATGGAATTATAAGAATAATGCTGATAATAATACAAATTCTGGATGTCTGTTTTCAGCCTTACAAAACCATAACTGTAGAAGTTTAGATTTATACGTAAAGCTAGATATTTGTAAAAATATCTATATTGATATATAACTATCTATTTATATAGCTAGATATATATCTATGCAGTAAGATACATTACATAGATAGATAGATAGACTGTATATAAGCCTGCAAGTCTTGCACTTGAAGCGGCTTTATGATGTCATTAAGGCTCGATGGTGACACGCGCACCCGGAACAAGGACCACAGGTCGTTAGCGGCCATTTTTCCGTCAGTCTCCACTGGAGCTAGAAGTGAGCAAACACGTACTCCTTTAGACGCTGCTGGAGCCAGATCATTTGTCTCTGTGATGGACAACGTTTGAAATTCGCCCTTAAGAGGGAGACGGCAGCCAGCAACAGTCAAATTGATCGCTGCTTATCACTTCTTTTGAGGTAGGTACAGTTATTTCAGATAGGGGAATGGGTAGGTTAAGTTATTCTAGGGTGGGGAATGCTTATGGGCAAGTCTTTATGCTTGATCGGAGGCGGATGAAGTGGCAAAAAAGGCTCGGCCTACACCATGACCATGCCACTCGTCAACCCAAAGTGAATATGAGCCACACAGGTTGGTTGAAATGGCGCAGCATGAATGATAGAACCTGGATCCAAGCGTCCCAGGATGCATTGCAGCGAAAACGTTCAACAATGTTCAGTGTGACCAATGTTTCTATCTTGGAAAATGAACTCGCATACTGTATAGAGTGTATTTGACATATCTTGTCTCAGGCTTTGCTTGCAGTCCTACCATATCGCAGAAAATGCAGAAGTGCAGTCAATGCAGCTTTTTACCTAAAATGGTAAAAAATGGTCAAAGCCTCATGCAGTGTATTACCTGCCCCTGGAATAACCTCAATGGAATTATAAGAATAATGCTGATAATAATACAAATTCTGGATGTCTGTTTTCAGCCTTACAAAACCATAACTGTAGAAGTTTAGATTTATACGTAAAGCTAGATATTTGTAAAAATATCTATATTGATATATAACTATCTATTTATATAGCTAGATATATATCTATGCAGTAAGATACATTACATAGATAGATAGATAGACTGTATATAAGCCTGCAAGTCTTGCACTTGAAGCGGCTTTATGATGTCATTAAGGCTCGATGGTGACACGCGCACCCGGAACAAGGACCACAGGTTGTTAGCGGCCATTTTTCCGTCAGTCTCCACTGGAGCTAGAAGTGAGCAAACAGGTACTCCTTTAGACGCTGCTGGAGCCAGATCATTTGTCTCTGTGATGGACAACGTTTGAAATTCGCCCTTAAGCGGGAGACGGCAGCCAGCAACAGTCAAATTGATCGCTGCTTATCACTTCTTTTGAGGTAGGTACAGTTATTTCAGATAGGGGAATGGGTAGGTTAAGTTATTCTAGGGTGGGGAATGCTTATGGGCAAGTCTTTATGCTTGATCGGAGGCGGATGAAGTGGCAAAAAAGGCTCGGCCTACACCATGACCATGCCACTCGTCAACCCAAAGTGAATATGAGCCACACAGGTTGGTTGAAATGGCGCAGCATGAATGATAGAACCTGGATCCAAGCGTCCCAGGATGCATTGCAGCGAAAACGTTCAACAATGTTCAGTGTGACCAATGTTTCTATCTTGGAAAATGAACTCGCATACTGTATAGAGTGTATTTGACATATCTTGTCTCAGGCTTTGCTTGCAGTCCTACCATATCGCAGAAAATGCAGAAGTGCAGTCAATGCAGCTTTTTACCTAAAATGGTAAAAAATGGTCAAAGCCTCATGCAGTGTATTACCTGCCCCTGGAATAACCTCAATGGAATTATAAGAATAATGCTGATAATAATACAAATTCTGGATGTCTGTTTTCAGCCTTACAAAACCATAACTGTAGAAGTTTAGATTTATACGTAAAGCTAGATATTTGTAAAAATATCTATATTGATATATAACTATCTATTTATATAGCTAGATATATATCTATGCAGTAAGATACATTACATAGATAGATAGATAGATAGATAGATAGACTGTATATAAGCCTGCAAGTCTTGCACTTGAAGCGGCTTTATGATGTCATTAAGGCTCGATGGTGACACGCGCACCCGGAACAAGGACCACAGGTTGTTAGCGGCCATTTTTCCGTCAGTCTCCACTGGAGCTAGAAGTGAGCAAACAGGTACTCCTTTAGACGCTGCTGGAGCCAGATCATTTGTCTCTGTGATGGACAACGTTTGAAATTCGCCCTTAAGCGGGAGACGGCAGCCAGCAACAGTCAAATTGATCGCTGCTTATCACTTCTTTTGAGGTAGGTACAGTTATTTCAGATAGGGGAATGGGTAGGTTAAGTTATTCTAGGGTGGGGAATGCTTATGGGCAAGTCTTTATGCTTGATCGGAGGCGGATGAAGTGGCAAAAAAGGCTCGGCCTACACCATGACCATGCCACTCGTCAACCCAAAGTGAATATGAGCCACACAGGTTGGTTGAAATGGCGCAGCATGAATGATAGAACCTGGATCCAAGCGTCCCAGGATGCATTGCAGCGAAAACGTTCAACAATGTTCAGTGTGACCAATGTTTCTATCTTGGAAAATGAACTCGCATACTGTATAGAGTGTATTTGACATATCTTGTCTCAGGCTTTGCTTGCAGTCCTACCATATCGCAGAAAATGCAGAAGTGCAGTCAATGCAGCTTTTTACCTAAAATGGTAAAAAATGGTCAAAGCCTCATGCAGTGTATTACCTGCCCCTGGAATAACCTCAATGGAATTATAAGAATAATGCTGATAATAATACAAATTCTGGATGTCTGTTTTCAGCCTTACAAAACCATAACTGTAGAAGTTTAGATTTATACGTAAAGCTAGATATTTGTAAAAATATCTATATTGATATATAACTATCTATTTATATAGCTAGATATATATCTATGCAGTAAGATACATTACATAGATAGATAGACTGTATATAAGCCTGCAAGTCTTGCACTTGAAGCGGCTTTATGATGTCATTAAGGCTCGATGGTGACACGCGCACCCGGAACAAGGACCACAGGTCGTTAGCGGCCATTTTTTCGTCAGTCTCCACTGGAGCTAGAAGTGAGCAAACACGTACTCCTTTAGACGCTGCTGGAGCCAGATCATTTGTCTCTGTGATGGACAACGTTTGAAATTCGCCCTTAAGCGGGAGACGGCAGCCAGCAACAGTCAAATTGATCGCTGCTTATCACTTCTTTTGAGGTAGGTACAGTTATTTCAGATAGGGGAATGGGTAGGTTAAGTTATTCTAGGGTGGGGAATGCTTATGGGCAAGTCTTTATGCTTGATCGGAGGCGGATGAAGTGGCAAAAAAGGCTCGGCCTACACCATGACCATGCCACTCGTCAACCCAAAGTGAATATGAGCCACACAGGTTGGTTGAAATGGCGCAGCATGAATGATAGAACCTGGATCCAAGCGTCCCAGGATGCATTGCAGCGAAAACGTTCAACAATGTTCAGTGTGACCAATGTTTCTATCTTGGAAAATGAACTCGCATACTGTATAGAGTGTATTTGACATATCTTGTCTCAGGCTTTGCTTGCAGTCCTACCATATCGCAGAAAATGCAGAAGTGCAGTCAATGCAGCTTTTTACCTAAAATGGTAAAAAATGGTCAAAGCCTCATGCAGTGTATTACCTGCCCCTGGAATAACCTCAATGGAATTATAAGAATAATGCTGATAATAATACAAATTCTGGATGTCTGTTTTCAGCCTTACAAAACCATAACTGTAGAAGTTTAGATTTATACGTAAAGCTAGATATTTGTAAAAATATCTATATTGATATATAACTATCTATTTATATAGCTAGATATATATCTATGCAGTAAGATACATTACATAGATAGATAGACTGTATATAAGCCTGCAAGTCTTGCACTTGAAGCGGCTTTATGATGTCATTAAGGCTCGATGGTGACACGCGCACCCGGAACAAGGACCACAGGTCGTTAGCGGCCATTTTTCCGTCAGTCTCCACTGGAGCTAGAAGTGAGCAAACACGTACTCCTTTAGACGCTGCTGGAGCCAGATCATTTGTCTCTGTGATGGACAACGTTTGAAATTCGCCCTTAAGCGGGAGACGGCAGCCAGCAACAGTCAAATTGATCGCTGCTTATCACTTCTTTTGAGGTAGGTACAGTTATTTCAGATAGGGGAATGGGTAGGTTAAGTTATTCTAGGGTGGGGAATGCTTATGGGCAAGTCTTTATGCTTGATCGGAGGCGGATGAAGTGGCAAAAAAGGCTCGGCCTACACCATGACCATGCCACTCGTCAACCCAAAGTGAATATGAGCCACACAGGTTGGTTGAAATGGCGCAGCATGAATGATAGAACCTGGATCCAAGCGTCCCAGGATGCATTGCAGCGAAAACGTTCAACAATGTTCAGTGTGACCAATGTTTCTATCTTGGAAAATGAACTCGCATACTGTATAGAGTGTATTTGACATATCTTGTCTCAGGCTTTGCTTGCAGTCCTACCATATCGCAGAAAATGCAGAAGTGCAGTCAATGCAGCTTTTTACCTAAAATGGTAAAAAATGGTCAAAGCCTCATGCAGTGTATTACCTGCCCCTGGAATAACCTCAATGGAATTATAAGAATAATGCTGATAATAATACAAATTCTGGATGTCTGTTTTCAGCCTTACAAAACCATAACTGTAGAAGTTTAGATTTATACGTAAAGCTAGATATTTGTAAAAATATCTATATTGATATATAACTATCTATTTATATAGCTAGATATATATCTATGCAGTAAGATACATTACATAGATAGATAGATAGACTGTATATAAGCCTGCAAGTCTTGCACTTGAAGCGGCTTTATGATGTCATTAAGGCTCGATGGTGACACGCGCACCCGGAACAAGGACCACAGGTCGTTAGCGGCCATTTTTCCGTCAGTCTCCACTGGAGCTAGAAGTGAGCAAACACGTACTCCTTTAGACGCTGCTGGAGCCAGATCATTTGTCTCTGTGATGGACAACGTTTGAAATTCGCCCTTAAGAGGGAGACGGCAGCCAGCAACAGTCAAATTGATCGCTGCTTATCACTTCTTTTGAGGTAGGTACAGTTATTTCAGATAGGGGAATGGGTAGGTTAAGTTATTCTAGGGTGGGGAATGCTTATGGGCAAGTCTTTATGCTTGATCGGAGGCGGATGAAGTGGCAAAAAAGGCTCGGCCTACACCATGACCATGCCACTCGTCAACCCAAAGTGAATATGAGCCACACAGGTTGGTTGAAATGGCGCAGCATGAATGATAGAACCTGGATCCAAGCGTCCCAGGATGCATTGCAGCGAAAACGTTCAACAATGTTCAGTGTGACCAATGTTTCTATCTTGGAAAATGAACTCGCATACTGTATAGAGTGTATTTGACATATCTTGTCTCAGGCTTTGCTTGCAGTCCTACCATATCGCAGAAAATGCAGAAGTGCAGTCAATGCAGCTTTTTACCTAAAATGGTAAAAAATGGTCAAAGCCTCATGCAGTGTATTACCTGCCCCTGGAATAACCTCAATGGAATTATAAGAATAATGCTGATAATAATACAAATTCTGGATGTCTGTTTTCAGCCTTACAAAACCATAACTGTAGAAGTTTAGATTTATACGTAAAGCTAGATATTTGTAAAAATATCTATATTGATATATAACTATCTATTTATATAGCTAGATATATATCTATGCAGTAAGATACATTACATAGATAGATAGATAGACTGTATATAAGCCTGCAAGTCTTGCACTTGAAGCGGCTTTATGATGTCATTAAGGCTCGATGGTGACACGCGCACCCGGAACAAGGACCACAGGTTGTTAGCGGCCATTTTTCCGTCAGTCTCCACTGGAGCTAGAAGTGAGCAAACAGGTACTCCTTTAGACGCTGCTGGAGCCAGATCATTTGTCTCTGTGATGGACAACGTTTGAAATTCGCCCTTAAGCGGGAGACGGCAGCCAGCAACAGTCAAATTGATCGCTGCTTATCACTTCTTTTGAGGTAGGTACAGTTATTTCAGATAGGGGAATGGGTAGGTTAAGTTATTCTAGGGTGGGGAATGCTTATGGGCAAGTCTTTATGCTTGATCGGAGGCGGATGAAGTGGCAAAAAAGGCTCGGCCTACACCATGACCATGCCACTCGTCAACCCAAAGTGAATATGAGCCACACAGGTTGGTTGAAATGGCGCAGCATGAATGATAGAACCTGGATCCAAGCGTCCCAGGATGCATTGCAGCGAAAACGTTCAACAATGTTCAGTGTGACCAATGTTTCTATCTTGGAAAATGAACTCGCATACTGTATAGAGTGTATTTGACATATCTTGTCTCAGGCTTTGCTTGCAGTCCTACCATATCGCAGAAAATGCAGAAGTGCAGTCAATGCAGCTTTTTACCTAAAATGGTAAAAAATGGTCAAAGCCTCATGCAGTGTATTACCTGCCCCTGGAATAACCTCAATGGAATTATAAGAATAATGCTGATAATAATACAAATTCTGGATGTCTGTTTTCAGCCTTACAAAACCATAACTGTAGAAGTTTAGATTTATACGTAAAGCTAGATATTTGTAAAAATATCTATATTGATATATAACTATCTATTTATATAGCTAGATATATATCTATGCAGTAAGATACATTACATAGATAGATAGATAGACTGTATATAAGCCTGCAAGTCTTGCACTTGAAGCGGCTTTATGATGTCATTAAGGCTCGATGGTGACACGCGCACCCGGAACAAGGACCACAGGTTGTTAGCGGCCATTTTTCCGTCAGTCTCCACTGGAGCTAGAAGTGAGCAAACAGGTACTCCTTTAGACGCTGCTGGAGCCAGATCATTTGTCTCTGTGATGGACAACGTTTGAAATTCGCCCTTAAGCGGGAGACGGCAGCCAGCAACAGTCAAATTGATCGCTGCTTATCACTTCTTTTGAGGTAGGTACAGTTATTTCAGATAGGGGAATGGGTAGGTTAAGTTATTCTAGGGTGGGGAATGCTTATGGGCAAGTCTTTATGCTTGATCGGAGGCGGATGAAGTGGCAAAAAAGGCTCGGCCTACACCATGACCATGCCACTCGTCAACCCAAAGTGAATATGAGCCACACAGGTTGGTTGAAATGGCGCAGCATGAATGATAGAACCTGGATCCAAGCGTCCCAGGATGCATTGCAGCGAAAACGTTCAACAATGTTCAGTGTGACCAATGTTTCTATCTTGGAAAATGAACTCGCATACTGTATAGAGTGTATTTGACATATCTTGTCTCAGGCTTTGCTTGCAGTCCTACCATATCGCAGAAAATGCAGAAGTGCAGTCAATGCAGCTTTTTACCTAAAATGGTAAAAAATGGTCAAAGCCTCATGCAGTGTATTACCTGCCCCTGGAATAACCTCAATGGAATTATAAGAATAATGCTGATAATAATACAAATTCTGGATGTCTGTTTTCAGCCTTACAAAACCATAACTGTAGAAGTTTAGATTTATACGTAAAGCTAGATATTTGTAAAAATATCTATATTGATATATAACTATCTATTTATATAGCTAGATATATATCTATGCAGTAAGATACATTACATAGATAGATAGATAGATAGATAGATAGACTGTATATAAGCCTGCAAGTCTTGCACTTGAAGCGGCTTTATGATGTCATTAAGGCTCGATGGTGACACGCGCACCCGGAACAAGGACCACAGGTTGTTAGCGGCCATTTTTCCGTCAGTCTCCACTGGAGCTAGAAGTGAGCAAACAGGTACTCCTTTAGACGCTGCTGGAGCCAGATCATTTGTCTCTGTGATGGACAACGTTTGAAATTCGCCCTTAAGAGGGAGACGGCAGCCAGCAACAGTCAAATTGATCGCTGCTTATCACTTCTTTTGAGGTAGGTACAGTTATTTCAGATAGGGGAATGGGTAGGTTAAGTTATTCTAGGGTGGGGAATGCTTATGGGCAAGTCTTTATGCTTGATCGGAGGCGGATGAAGTGGCAAAAAAGGCTCGGCCTACACCATGACCATGCCACTCGTCAACCCAAAGTGAATATGAGCCACACAGGTTGGTTGAAATGGCGCAGCATGAATGATAGAACCTGGATCCAAGCGTCCCAGGATGCATTGCAGCGAAAACGTTCAACAATGTTCAGTGTGACCAATGTTTCTATCTTGGAAAATGAACTCGCATACTGTATAGAGTGTATTTGACATATCTTGTCTCAGGCTTTGCTTGCAGTCCTACCATATCGCAGAAAATGCAGAAGTGCAGTCAATGCAGCTTTTTACCTAAAATGGTAAAAAATGGTCAAAGCCTCATGCAGTGTATTACCTGCCCCTGGAATAACCTCAATGGAATTATAAGAATAATGCTGATAATAATACAAATTCTGGATGTCTGTTTTCAGCCTTACAAAACCATAACTGTAGAAGTTTAGATTTATACGTAAAGCTAGATATTTGTAAAAATATCTATATTGATATATAACTATCTATTTATATAGCTAGATATATATCTATGCAGTAAGATACATTACATAGATAGATAGATAGATAGATAGACTGTATATAAGCCTGCAAGTCTTGCACTTGAAGCGGCTTTATGATGTCATTAAGGCTCGATGGTGACACGCGCACCCGGAACAAGGACCACAGGTTGTTAGCGGCCATTTTTCCGTCAGTCTCCACTGGAGCTAGAAGTGAGCAAACAGGTACTCCTTTAGACGCTGCTGGAGCCAGATCATTTGTCTCTGTGATGGACAACGTTTGAAATTCGCCCTTAAGCGGGAGACGGCAGCCAGCAACAGTCAAATTGATCGCTGCTTATCACTTCTTTTGAGGTAGGTACAGTTATTTCAGATAGGGGAATGGGTAGGTTAAGTTATTCTAGGGTGGGGAATGCTTATGGGCAAGTCTTTATGCTTGATCGGAGGCGGATGAAGTGGCAAAAAAGGCTCGGCCTACACCATGACCATGCCACTCGTCAACCCAAAGTGAATATGAGCCACACAGGTTGGTTGAAATGGCGCAGCATGAATGATAGAACCTGGATCCAAGCGTCCCAGGATGCATTGCAGCGAAAACGTTCAACAATGTTCAGTGTGACCAATGTTTCTATCTTGGAAAATGAACTCGCATACTGTATAGAGTGTATTTGACATATCTTGTCTCAGGCTTTGCTTGCAGTCCTACCATATCGCAGAAAATGCAGAAGTGCAGTCAATGCAGCTTTTTACCTAAAATGGTAAAAAATGGTCAAAGCCTCATGCAGTGTATTACCTGCCCCTGGAATAACCTCAATGGAATTATAAGAATAATGCTGATAATAATACAAATTCTGGATGTCTGTTTTCAGCCTTACAAAACCATAACTGTAGAAGTTTAGATTTATACGTAAAGCTAGATATTTGTAAAAATATCTATATTGATATATAACTATCTATTTATATAGCTAGATATATATCTATGCAGTAAGATACATTACATAGATAGATAGACTGTATATAAGCCTGCAAGTCTTGCACTTGAAGCGGCTTTATGATGTCATTAAGGCTCGATGGTGACACGCGCACCCGGAACAAGGACCACAGGTCGTTAGCGGCCATTTTTTCGTCAGTCTCCACTGGAGCTAGAAGTGAGCAAACACGTACTCCTTTAGACGCTGCTGGAGCCAGATCATTTGTCTCTGTGATGGACAACGTTTGAAATTCGCCCTTAAGCGGGAGACGGCAGCCAGCAACAGTCAAATTGATCGCTGCTTATCACTTCTTTTGAGGTAGGTACAGTTATTTCAGATAGGGGAATGGGTAGGTTAAGTTATTCTAGGGTGGGGAATGCTTATGGGCAAGTCTTTATGCTTGATCGGAGGCGGATGAAGTGGCAAAAAAGGCTCGGCCTACACCATGACCATGCCACTCGTCAACCCAAAGTGAATATGAGCCACACAGGTTGGTTGAAATGGCGCAGCATGAATGATAGAACCTGGATCCAAGCGTCCCAGGATGCATTGCAGCGAAAACGTTCAACAATGTTCAGTGTGACCAATGTTTCTATCTTGGAAAATGAACTCGCATACTGTATAGAGTGTATTTGACATATCTTGTCTCAGGCTTTGCTTGCAGTCCTACCATATCGCAGAAAATGCAGAAGTGCAGTCAATGCAGCTTTTTACCTAAAATGGTAAAAAATGGTCAAAGCCTCATGCAGTGTATTACCTGCCCCTGGAATAACCTCAATGGAATTATAAGAATAATGCTGATAATAATACAAATTCTGGATGTCTGTTTTCAGCCTTACAAAACCATAACTGTAGAAGTTTAGATTTATACGTAAAGCTAGATATTTGTAAAAATATCTATATTGATATATAACTATCTATTTATATAGCTAGATATATATCTATGCAGTAAGATACATTACATAGATAGATAGACTGTATATAAGCCTGCAAGTCTTGCACTTGAAGCGGCTTTATGATGTCATTAAGGCTCGATGGTGACACGCGCACCCGGAACAAGGACCACAGGTCGTTAGCGGCCATTTTTTCGTCAGTCTCCACTGGAGCTAGAAGTGAGCAAACACGTACTCCTTTAGACGCTGCTGGAGCCAGATCATTTGTCTCTGTGATGGACAACGTTTGAAATTCGCCCTTAAGCGGGAGACGGCAGCCAGCAACAGTCAAATTGATCGCTGCTTATCACTTCTTTTGAGGTAGGTACAGTTATTTCAGATAGGGGAATGGGTAGGTTAAGTTATTCTAGGGTGGGGAATGCTTATGGGCAAGTCTTTATGCTTGATCGGAGGCGGATGAAGTGGCAAAAAAGGCTCGGCCTACACCATGACCATGCCACTCGTCAACCCAAAGTGAATATGAGCCACACAGGTTGGTTGAAATGGCGCAGCATGAATGATAGAACCTGGATCCAAGCGTCCCAGGATGCATTGCAGCGAAAACGTTCAACAATGTTCAGTGTGACCAATGTTTCTATCTTGGAAAATGAACTCGCATACTGTATAGAGTGTATTTGACATATCTTGTCTCAGGCTTTGCTTGCAGTCCTACCATATCGCAGAAAATGCAGAAGTGCAGTCAATGCAGCTTTTTACCTAAAATGGTAAAAAATGGTCAAAGCCTCATGCAGTGTATTACCTGCCCCTGGAATAACCTCAATGGAATTATAAGAATAATGCTGATAATAATACAAATTCTGGATGTCTGTTTTCAGCCTTACAAAACCATAACTGTAGAAGTTTAGATTTATACGTAAAGCTAGATATTTGTAAAAATATCTATATTGATATATAACTATCTATTTATATAGCTAGATATATATCTATGCAGTAAGATACATTACATAGATAGATAGACTGTATATAAGCCTGCAAGTCTTGCACTTGAAGCGGCTTTATGATGTCATTAAGGCTCGATGGTGACACGCGCACCCGGAACAAGGACCACAGGTCGTTAGCGGCCATTTTTCCGTCAGTCTCCACTGGAGCTAGAAGTGAGCAAACACGTACTCCTTTAGACGCTGCTGGAGCCAGATCATTTGTCTCTGTGATGGACAACGTTTGAAATTCGCCCTTAAGCGGGAGACGGCAGCCAGCAACAGTCAAATTGATCGCTGCTTATCACTTCTTTTGAGGTAGGTACAGTTATTTCAGATAGGGGAATGGGTAGGTTAAGTTATTCTAGGGTGGGGAATGCTTATGGGCAAGTCTTTATGCTTGATCGGAGGCGGATGAAGTGGCAAAAAAGGCTCGGCCTACACCATGACCATGCCACTCGTCAACCCAAAGTGAATATGAGCCACACAGGTTGGTTGAAATGGCGCAGCATGAATGATAGAACCTGGATCCAAGCGTCCCAGGATGCATTGCAGCGAAAACGTTCAACAATGTTCAGTGTGACCAATGTTTCTATCTTGGAAAATGAACTCGCATACTGTATAGAGTGTATTTGACATATCTTGTCTCAGGCTTTGCTTGCAGTCCTACCATATCGCAGAAAATGCAGAAGTGCAGTCAATGCAGCTTTTTACCTAAAATGGTAAAAAATGGTCAAAGCCTCATGCAGTGTATTACCTGCCCCTGGAATAACCTCAATGGAATTATAAGAATAATGCTGATAATAATACAAATTCTGGATGTCTGTTTTCAGCCTTACAAAACCATAACTGTAGAAGTTTAGATTTATACGTAAAGCTAGATATTTGTAAAAATATCTATATTGATATATAACTATCTATTTATATAGCTAGATATATATCTATGCAGTAAGATACATTACATAGATAGATAGATAGACTGTATATAAGCCTGCAAGTCTTGCACTTGAAGCGGCTTTATGATGTCATTAAGGCTCGATGGTGACACGCGCACCCGGAACAAGGACCACAGGTCGTTAGCGGCCATTTTTCCGTCAGTCTCCACTGGAGCTAGAAGTGAGCAAACACGTACTCCTTTAGACGCTGCTGGAGCCAGATCATTTGTCTCTGTGATGGACAACGTTTGAAATTCGCCCTTAAGAGGGAGACGGCAGCCAGCAACAGTCAAATTGATCGCTGCTTATCACTTCTTTTGAGGTAGGTACAGTTATTTCAGATAGGGGAATGGGTAGGTTAAGTTATTCTAGGGTGGGGAATGCTTATGGGCAAGTCTTTATGCTTGATCGGAGGCGGATGAAGTGGCAAAAAAGGCTCGGCCTACACCATGACCATGCCACTCGTCAACCCAAAGTGAATATGAGCCACACAGGTTGGTTGAAATGGCGCAGCATGAATGATAGAACCTGGATCCAAGCGTCCCAGGATGCATTGCAGCGAAAACGTTCAACAATGTTCAGTGTGACCAATGTTTCTATCTTGGAAAATGAACTCGCATACTGTATAGAGTGTATTTGACATATCTTGTCTCAGGCTTTGCTTGCAGTCCTACCATATCGCAGAAAATGCAGAAGTGCAGTCAATGCAGCTTTTTACCTAAAATGGTAAAAAATGGTCAAAGCCTCATGCAGTGTATTACCTGCCCCTGGAATAACCTCAATGGAATTATAAGAATAATGCTGATAATAATACAAATTCTGGATGTCTGTTTTCAGCCTTACAAAACCATAACTGTAGAAGTTTAGATTTATACGTAAAGCTAGATATTTGTAAAAATATCTATATTGATATATAACTATCTATTTATATAGCTAGATATATATCTATGCAGTAAGATACATTACATAGATAGATAGATAGATAGATAGATAGATAGACTGTATATAAGCCTGCAAGTCTTGCACTTGAAGCGGCTTTATGATGTCATTAAGGCTCGATGGTGACACGCGCACCCGGAACAAGGACCACAGGTTGTTAGCGGCCATTTTTCCGTCAGTCTCCACTGGAGCTAGAAGTGAGCAAACAGGTACTCCTTTAGACGCTGCTGGAGCCAGATCATTTGTCTCTGTGATGGACAACGTTTGAAATTCGCCCTTAAGAGGGAGACGGCAGCCAGCAACAGTCAAATTGATCGCTGCTTATCACTTCTTTTGAGGTAGGTACAGTTATTTCAGATAGGGGAATGGGTAGGTTAAGTTATTCTAGGGTGGGGAATGCTTATGGGCAAGTCTTTATGCTTGATCGGAGGCGGATGAAGTGGCAAAAAAGGCTCGGCCTACACCATGACCATGCCACTCGTCAACCCAAAGTGAATATGAGCCACACAGGTTGGTTGAAATGGCGCAGCATGAATGATAGAACCTGGATCCAAGCGTCCCAGGATGCATTGCAGCGAAAACGTTCAACAATGTTCAGTGTGACCAATGTTTCTATCTTGGAAAATGAACTCGCATACTGTATAGAGTGTATTTGACATATCTTGTCTCAGGCTTTGCTTGCAGTCCTACCATATCGCAGAAAATGCAGAAGTGCAGTCAATGCAGCTTTTTACCTAAAATGGTAAAAAATGGTCAAAGCCTCATGCAGTGTATTACCTGCCCCTGGAATAACCTCAATGGAATTATAAGAATAATGCTGATAATAATACAAATTCTGGATGTCTGTTTTCAGCCTTACAAAACCATAACTGTAGAAGTTTAGATTTATACGTAAAGCTAGATATTTGTAAAAATATCTATATTGATATATAACTATCTATTTATATAGCTAGATATATATCTATGCAGTAAGATACATTACATAGATAGATAGATAGATAGATAGATAGATAGACTGTATATAAGCCTGCAAGTCTTGCACTTGAAGCGGCTTTATGATGTCATTAAGGCTCGATGGTGACACGCGCACCCGGAACAAGGACCACAGGTTGTTAGCGGCCATTTTTCCGTCAGTCTCCACTGGAGCTAGAAGTGAGCAAACAGGTACTCCTTTAGACGCTGCTGGAGCCAGATCATTTGTCTCTGTGATGGACAACGTTTGAAATTCGCCCTTAAGAGGGAGACGGCAGCCAGCAACAGTCAAATTGATCGCTGCTTATCACTTCTTTTGAGGTAGGTACAGTTATTTCAGATAGGGGAATGGGTAGGTTAAGTTATTCTAGGGTGGGGAATGCTTATGGGCAAGTCTTTATGCTTGATCGGAGGCGGATGAAGTGGCAAAAAAGGCTCGGCCTACACCATGACCATGCCACTCGTCAACCCAAAGTGAATATGAGCCACACAGGTTGGTTGAAATGGCGCAGCATGAATGATAGAACCTGGATCCAAGCGTCCCAGGATGCATTGCAGCGAAAACGTTCAACAATGTTCAGTGTGACCAATGTTTCTATCTTGGAAAATGAACTCGCATACTGTATAGAGTGTATTTGACATATCTTGTCTCAGGCTTTGCTTGCAGTCCTACCATATCGCAGAAAATGCAGAAGTGCAGTCAATGCAGCTTTTTACCTAAAATGGTAAAAAATGGTCAAAGCCTCATGCAGTGTATTACCTGCCCCTGGAATAACCTCAATGGAATTATAAGAATAATGCTGATAATAATACAAATTCTGGATGTCTGTTTTCAGCCTTACAAAACCATAACTGTAGAAGTTTAGATTTATACGTAAAGCTAGATATTTGTAAAAATATCTATATTGATATATAACTATCTATTTATATAGCTAGATATATATCTATGCAGTAAGATACATTACATAGATAGATAGATAGATAGATAGACTGTATATAAGCCTGCAAGTCTTGCACTTGAAGCGGCTTTATGATGTCATTAAGGCTCGATGGTGACACGCGCACCCGGAACAAGGACCACAGGTTGTTAGCGGCCATTTTTCCGTCAGTCTCCACTGGAGCTAGAAGTGAGCAAACAGGTACTCCTTTAGACGCTGCTGGAGCCAGATCATTTGTCTCTGTGATGGACAACGTTTGAAATTCGCCCTTAAGCGGGAGACGGCAGCCAGCAACAGTCAAATTGATCGCTGCTTATCACTTCTTTTGAGGTAGGTACAGTTATTTCAGATAGGGGAATGGGTAGGTTAAGTTATTCTAGGGTGGGGAATGCTTATGGGCAAGTCTTTATGCTTGATCGGAGGCGGATGAAGTGGCAAAAAAGGCTCGGCCTACACCATGACCATGCCACTCGTCAACCCAAAGTGAATATGAGCCACACAGGTTGGTTGAAATGGCGCAGCATGAATGATAGAACCTGGATCCAAGCGTCCCAGGATGCATTGCAGCGAAAACGTTCAACAATGTTCAGTGTGACCAATGTTTCTATCTTGGAAAATGAACTCGCATACTGTATAGAGTGTATTTGACATATCTTGTCTCAGGCTTTGCTTGCAGTCCTACCATATCGCAGAAAATGCAGAAGTGCAGTCAATGCAGCTTTTTACCTAAAATGGTAAAAAATGGTCAAAGCCTCATGCAGTGTATTACCTGCCCCTGGAATAACCTCAATGGAATTATAAGAATAATGCTGATAATAATACAAATTCTGGATGTCTGTTTTCAGCCTTACAAAACCATAACTGTAGAAGTTTAGATTTATACGTAAAGCTAGATATTTGTAAAAATATCTATATTGATATATAACTATCTATTTATATAGCTAGATATATATCTATGCAGTAAGATACATTACATAGATAGATAGACTGTATATAAGCCTGCAAGTCTTGCACTTGAAGCGGCTTTATGATGTCATTAAGGCTCGATGGTGACACGCGCACCCGGAACAAGGACCACAGGTCGTTAGCGGCCATTTTTTCGTCAGTCTCCACTGGAGCTAGAAGTGAGCAAACACGTACTCCTTTAGACGCTGCTGGAGCCAGATCATTTGTCTCTGTGATGGACAACGTTTGAAATTCGCCCTTAAGCGGGAGACGGCAGCCAGCAACAGTCAAATTGATCGCTGCTTATCACTTCTTTTGAGGTAGGTACAGTTATTTCAGATAGGGGAATGGGTAGGTTAAGTTATTCTAGGGTGGGGAATGCTTATGGGCAAGTCTTTATGCTTGATCGGAGGCGGATGAAGTGGCAAAAAAGGCTCGGCCTACACCATGACCATGCCACTCGTCAACCCAAAGTGAATATGAGCCACACAGGTTGGTTGAAATGGCGCAGCATGAATGATAGAACCTGGATCCAAGCGTCCCAGGATGCATTGCAGCGAAAACGTTCAACAATGTTCAGTGTGACCAATGTTTCTATCTTGGAAAATGAACTCGCATACTGTATAGAGTGTATTTGACATATCTTGTCTCAGGCTTTGCTTGCAGTCCTACCATATCGCAGAAAATGCAGAAGTGCAGTCAATGCAGCTTTTTACCTAAAATGGTAAAAAATGGTCAAAGCCTCATGCAGTGTATTACCTGCCCCTGGAATAACCTCAATGGAATTATAAGAATAATGCTGATAATAATACAAATTCTGGATGTCTGTTTTCAGCCTTACAAAACCATAACTGTAGAAGTTTAGATTTATACGTAAAGCTAGATATTTGTAAAAATATCTATATTGATATATAACTATCTATTTATATAGCTAGATATATATCTATGCAGTAAGATACATTACATAGATAGATAGACTGTATATAAGCCTGCAAGTCTTGCACTTGAAGCGGCTTTATGATGTCATTAAGGCTCGATGGTGACACGCGCACCCGGAACAAGGACCACAGGTCGTTAGCGGCCATTTTTCCGTCAGTCTCCACTGGAGCTAGAAGTGAGCAAACACGTACTCCTTTAGACGCTGCTGGAGCCAGATCATTTGTCTCTGTGATGGACAACGTTTGAAATTCGCCCTTAAGCGGGAGACGGCAGCCAGCAACAGTCAAATTGATCGCTGCTTATCACTTCTTTTGAGGTAGGTACAGTTATTTCAGATAGGGGAATGGGTAGGTTAAGTTATTCTAGGGTGGGGAATGCTTATGGGCAAGTCTTTATGCTTGATCGGAGGCGGATGAAGTGGCAAAAAAGGCTCGGCCTACACCATGACCATGCCACTCGTCAACCCAAAGTGAATATGAGCCACACAGGTTGGTTGAAATGGCGCAGCATGAATGATAGAACCTGGATCCAAGCGTCCCAGGATGCATTGCAGCGAAAACGTTCAACAATGTTCAGTGTGACCAATGTTTCTATCTTGGAAAATGAACTCGCATACTGTATAGAGTGTATTTGACATATCTTGTCTCAGGCTTTGCTTGCAGTCCTACCATATCGCAGAAAATGCAGAAGTGCAGTCAATGCAGCTTTTTACCTAAAATGGTAAAAAATGGTCAAAGCCTCATGCAGTGTATTACCTGCCCCTGGAATAACCTCAATGGAATTATAAGAATAATGCTGATAATAATACAAATTCTGGATGTCTGTTTTCAGCCTTACAAAACCATAACTGTAGAAGTTTAGATTTATACGTAAAGCTAGATATTTGTAAAAATATCTATATTGATATATAACTATCTATTTATATAGCTAGATATATATCTATGCAGTAAGATACATTACATAGATAGATAGATAGACTGTATATAAGCCTGCAAGTCTTGCACTTGAAGCGGCTTTATGATGTCATTAAGGCTCGATGGTGACACGCGCACCCGGAACAAGGACCACAGGTCGTTAGCGGCCATTTTTCCGTCAGTCTCCACTGGAGCTAGAAGTGAGCAAACACGTACTCCTTTAGACGCTGCTGGAGCCAGATCATTTGTCTCTGTGATGGACAACGTTTGAAATTCGCCCTTAAGAGGGAGACGGCAGCCAGCAACAGTCAAATTGATCGCTGCTTATCACTTCTTTTGAGGTAGGTACAGTTATTTCAGATAGGGGAATGGGTAGGTTAAGTTATTCTAGGGTGGGGAATGCTTATGGGCAAGTCTTTATGCTTGATCGGAGGCGGATGAAGTGGCAAAAAAGGCTCGGCCTACACCATGACCATGCCACTCGTCAACCCAAAGTGAATATGAGCCACACAGGTTGGTTGAAATGGCGCAGCATGAATGATAGAACCTGGATCCAAGCGTCCCAGGATGCATTGCAGCGAAAACGTTCAACAATGTTCAGTGTGACCAATGTTTCTATCTTGGAAAATGAACTCGCATACTGTATAGAGTGTATTTGACATATCTTGTCTCAGGCTTTGCTTGCAGTCCTACCATATCGCAGAAAATGCAGAAGTGCAGTCAATGCAGCTTTTTACCTAAAATGGTAAAAAATGGTCAAAGCCTCATGCAGTGTATTACCTGCCCCTGGAATAACCTCAATGGAATTATAAGAATAATGCTGATAATAATACAAATTCTGGATGTCTGTTTTCAGCCTTACAAAACCATAACTGTAGAAGTTTAGATTTATACGTAAAGCTAGATATTTGTAAAAATATCTATATTGATATATAACTATCTATTTATATAGCTAGATATATATCTATGCAGTAAGATACATTACATAGATAGATAGATAGATAGATAGATAGATAGATAGATAGATAGACTGTATATAAGCCTGCAAGTCTTGCACTTGAAGCGGCTTTATGATGTCATTAAGGCTCGATGGTGACACGCGCACCCGGAACAAGGACCACAGGTTGTTAGCGGCCATTTTTCCGTCAGTCTCCACTGGAGCTAGAAGTGAGCAAACAGGTACTCCTTTAGACGCTGCTGGAGCCAGATCATTTGTCTCTGTGATGGACAACGTTTGAAATTCGCCCTTAAGAGGGAGACGGCAGCCAGCAACAGTCAAATTGATCGCTGCTTATCACTTCTTTTGAGGTAGGTACAGTTATTTCAGATAGGGGAATGGGTAGGTTAAGTTATTCTAGGGTGGGGAATGCTTATGGGCAAGTCTTTATGCTTGATCGGAGGCGGATGAAGTGGCAAAAAAGGCTCGGCCTACACCATGACCATGCCACTCGTCAACCCAAAGTGAATATGAGCCACACAGGTTGGTTGAAATGGCGCAGCATGAATGATAGAACCTGGATCCAAGCGTCCCAGGATGCATTGCAGCGAAAACGTTCAACAATGTTCAGTGTGACCAATGTTTCTATCTTGGAAAATGAACTCGCATACTGTATAGAGTGTATTTGACATATCTTGTCTCAGGCTTTGCTTGCAGTCCTACCATATCGCAGAAAATGCAGAAGTGCAGTCAATGCAGCTTTTTACCTAAAATGGTAAAAAATGGTCAAAGCCTCATGCAGTGTATTACCTGCCCCTGGAATAACCTCAATGGAATTATAAGAATAATGCTGATAATAATACAAATTCTGGATGTCTGTTTTCAGCCTTACAAAACCATAACTGTAGAAGTTTAGATTTATACGTAAAGCTAGATATTTGTAAAAATATCTATATTGATATATAACTATCTATTTATATAGCTAGATATATATCTATGCAGTAAGATACATTACATAGATAGATAGATAGATAGATAGATAGACTGTATATAAGCCTGCAAGTCTTGCACTTGAAGCGGCTTTATGATGTCATTAAGGCTCGATGGTGACACGCGCACCCGGAACAAGGACCACAGGTTGTTAGCGGCCATTTTTCCGTCAGTCTCCACTGGAGCTAGAAGTGAGCAAACAGGTACTCCTTTAGACGCTGCTGGAGCCAGATCATTTGTCTCTGTGATGGACAACGTTTGAAATTCGCCCTTAAGCGGGAGACGGCAGCCAGCAACAGTCAAATTGATCGCTGCTTATCACTTCTTTTGAGGTAGGTACAGTTATTTCAGATAGGGGAATGGGTAGGTTAAGTTATTCTAGGGTGGGGAATGCTTATGGGCAAGTCTTTATGCTTGATCGGAGGCGGATGAATTGCCAAAAAATGCTCGGCCTACACCATGACCATGCCACTCGTCAACCCAAAGTGAATATGAGCCACACAGGTTGGTTGAAATGGCGCAGCATGAATGATAGAACCTGGATCCAAGCGTCCCAGGATGCATTGCAGCGAAAACGTTCAACAATGTTCAGTGTGACCAATGTTTCTATCTTGGAAAATGAACTCGCATACTGTATAGAGTGTATTTGACATATCTTGTCTCAGGCTTTGCTTGCAGTCCTACCATATCGCAGAAAATGCAGAAGTGCAGTCAATGCAGCTTTTTACCTAAAATGGTAAAAAATGGTCAAAGCCTCATGCAGTGTATTACCTGCCCCTGGAATAACCTCAATGGAATTATAAGAATAATGCTGATAATAATACAAATTCTGGATGTCTGTTTTCAGCCTTACAAAACCATAACTGTAGAAGTTTAGATTTATACGTAAAGCTAGATATTTGTAAAAATATCTATATTAATATATAACTATCTATTTATATAGCTAGATATATATCTATGCAGTAAGATACATTACATAGATAGATAGATAGACTGTATATAAGCCTGCAAGTCTTGCACTTGAAGCGGCTTTATGATGTCATTAAGGCTCGATGGTGACACGCGCACCCGGAACAAGGACCACAGGTTGTTAGCGGCCATTTTTCCGTCAGTCTCCACTGGAGCTAGAAGTGAGCAAACAGGTACTCCTTTAGACGCTGCTGGAGCCAGATCATTTGTCTCTGTGATGGACAACGTTTGAAATTCGCCCTTAAGCGGGAGACGGCAGCCAGCAACAGTCAAATTGATCGCTGCTTATCACTTCTTTTGAGGTAGGTACAGTTATTTCAGATAGGGGAATGGGTAGGTTAAGTTATTCTAGGGTGGGGAATGCTTATGGGCAAGTCTTTATGCTTGATCGGAGGCGGATGAAGTGGCAAAAAAGGCTCGGCCTACACCATGACCATGCCACTCGTCAACCCAAAGTGAATATGAGCCACACAGGTTGGTTGAAATGGCGCAGCATGAATGATAGAACCTGGATCCAAGCGTCCCAGGATGCATTGCAGCGAAAACGTTCAACAATGTTCAGTGTGACCAATGTTTCTATCTTGGAAAATGAACTCGCATACTGTATAGAGTGTATTTGACATATCTTGTCTCAGGCTTTGCTTGCAGTCCTACCATATCGCAGAAAATGCAGAAGTGCAGTCAATGCAGCTTTTTACCTAAAATGGTAAAAAATGGTCAAAGCCTCATGCAGTGTATTACCTGCCCCTGGAATAACCTCAATGGAATTATAAGAATAATGCTGATAATAATACAAATTCTGGATGTCTGTTTTCAGCCTTACAAAACCATAACTGTAGAAGTTTAGATTTATACGTAAAGCTAGATATTTGTAAAAATATCTATATTGATATATAACTATCTATTTATATAGCTAGATATATATCTATGCAGTAAGATACATTACATAGATAGATAGACTGTATATAAGCCTGCAAGTCTTGCACTTGAAGCGGCTTTATGATGTCATTAAGGCTCGATGGTGACACGCGCACCCGGAACAAGGACCACAGGTCGTTAGCGGCCATTTTTCCGTCAGTCTCCACTGGAGCTAGAAGTGAGCAAACACGTACTCCTTTAGACGCTGCTGGAGCCAGATCATTTGTCTCTGTGATGGACAACGTTTGAAATTCGCCCTTAAGCGGGAGACGGCAGCCAGCAACAGTCAAATTGATCGCTGCTTATCACTTCTTTTGAGGTAGGTACAGTTATTTCAGATAGGGGAATGGGTAGGTTAAGTTATTCTAGGGTGGGGAATGCTTATGGGCAAGTCTTTATGCTTGATCGGAGGCGGATGAAGTGGCAAAAAAGGCTCGGCCTACACCATGACCATGCCACTCGTCAACCCAAAGTGAATATGAGCCACACAGGTTGGTTGAAATGGCGCAGCATGAATGATAGAACCTGGATCCAAGCGTCCCAGGATGCATTGCAGCGAAAACGTTCAACAATGTTCAGTGTGACCAATGTTTCTATCTTGGAAAATGAACTCGCATACTGTATAGAGTGTATTTGACATATCTTGTCTCAGGCTTTGCTTGCAGTCCTACCATATCGCAGAAAATGCAGAAGTGCAGTCAATGCAGCTTTTTACCTAAAATGGTAAAAAATGGTCAAAGCCTCATGCAGTGTATTACCTGCCCCTGGAATAACCTCAATGGAATTATAAGAATAATGCTGATAATAATACAAATTCTGGATGTCTGTTTTCAGCCTTACAAAACCATAACTGTAGAAGTTTAGATTTATACGTAAAGCTAGATATTTGTAAAAATATCTATATTGATATATAACTATCTATTTATATAGCTAGATATATATCTATGCAGTAAGATACATTACATAGATAGATAGACTGTATATAAGCCTGCAAGTCTTGCACTTGAAGCGGCTTTATGATGTCATTAAGGCTCGATGGTGACACGCGCACCCGGAACAAGGACCACAGGTCGTTAGCGGCCATTTTTTCGTCAGTCTCCACTGGAGCTAGAAGTGAGCAAACACGTACTCCTTTAGACGCTGCTGGAGCCAGATCATTTGTCTCTGTGATGGACAACGTTTGAAATTCGCCCTTAAGCGGGAGACGGCAGCCAGCAACAGTCAAATTGATCGCTGCTTATCACTTCTTTTGAGGTAGGTACAGTTATTTCAGATAGGGGAATGGGTAGGTTAAGTTATTCTAGGGTGGGGAATGCTTATGGGCAAGTCTTTATGCTTGATCGGAGGCGGATGAAGTGGCAAAAAAGGCTCGGCCTACACCATGACCATGCCACTCGTCAACCCAAAGTGAATATGAGCCACACAGGTTGGTTGAAATGGCGCAGCATGAATGATAGAACCTGGATCCAAGCGTCCCAGGATGCATTGCAGCGAAAATGTTCAACAATGTTCAGTGTGACCAATGTTTCTATCTTGGAAAATGAACTCGCATACTGTATAGAGTGTATTTGACATATCTTGTCTCAGGCTTTGCTTGCAGTCCTACCATATCGCAGAAAATGCAGAAGTGCAGTCAATGCAGCTTTTTACCTAAAATGGTAAAAAATGGTCAAAGCCTCATGCAGTGTATTACCTGCCCCTGGAATAACCTCAATGGAATTATAAGAATAATGCTGATAATAATACAAATTCTGGATGTCTGTTTTCAGCCTTACAAAACCATAACTGTAGAAGTTTAGATTTATACGTAAAGCTAGATATTTGTAAAAATATCTATATTGATATATAACTATCTATTTATATAGCTAGATATATATCTATGCAGTAAGATACATTACATAGATAGATAGACTGTATATAAGCCTGCAAGTCTTGCACTTGAAGCGGCTTTATGATGTCATTAAGGCTCGATGGTGACACGCGCACCCGGAACAAGGACCACAGGTCGTTAGCGGCCATTTTTCCGTCAGTCTCCACTGGAGCTAGAAGTGAGCAAACACGTACTCCTTTAGACGCTGCTGGAGCCAGATCATTTGTCTCTGTGATGGACAACGTTTGAAATTCGCCCTTAAGCGGGAGACGGCAGCCAGCAACAGTCAAATTGATCGCTGCTTATCACTTCTTTTGAGGTAGGTACAGTTATTTCAGATAGGGGAATGGGTAGGTTAAGTTATTCTAGGGTGGGGAATGCTTATGGGCAAGTCTTTATGCTTGATCGGAGGCGGATGAAGTGGCAAAAAAGGCTCGGCCTACACCATGACCATGCCACTCGTCAACCCAAAGTGAATATGAGCCACACAGGTTGGTTGAAATGGCGCAGCATGAATGATAGAACCTGGATCCAAGCGTCCCAGGATGCATTGCAGCGAAAACGTTCAACAATGTTCAGTGTGACCAATGTTTCTATCTTGGAAAATGAACTCGCATACTGTATAGAGTGTATTTGACATATCTTGTCTCAGGCTTTGCTTGCAGTCCTACCATATCGCAGAAAATGCAGAAGTGCAGTCAATGCAGCTTTTTACCTAAAATGGTAAAAAATGGTCAAAGCCTCATGCAGTGTATTACCTGCCCCTGGAATAACCTCAATGGAATTATAAGAATAATGCTGATAATAATACAAATTCTGGATGTCTGTTTTCAGCCTTACAAAACCATAACTGTAGAAGTTTAGATTTATACGTAAAGCTAGATATTTGTAAAAATATCTATATTGATATATAACTATCTATTTATATAGCTAGATATATATCTATGCAGTAAGATACATTACATAGATAGATAGATAGACTGTATATAAGCCTGCAAGTCTTGCACTTGAAGCGGCTTTATGATGTCATTAAGGCTCGATGGTGACACGCGCACCCGGAACAAGGACCACAGGTTGTTAGCGGCCATTTTTCCGTCAGTCTCCACTGGAGCTAGAAGTGAGCAAACAGGTACTCCTTTAGACGCTGCTGGAGCCAGATCATTTGTCTCTGTGATGGACAACGTTTGAAATTCGCCCTTAAGCGGGAGACGGCAGCCAGCAACAGTCAAATTGATCGCTGCTTATCACTTCTTTTGAGGTAGGTACAGTTATTTCAGATAGGGGAATGGGTAGGTTAAGTTATTCTAGGGTGGGGAATGCTTATGGGCAAGTCTTTATGCTTGATCGGAGGCGGATGAATTGCCAAAAAATGCTCGGCCTACACCATGACCATGCCACTCGTCAACCCAAAGTGAATATGAGCCACACAGGTTGGTTGAAATGGCGCAGCATGAATGATAGAACCTGGATCCAAGCGTCCCAGGATGCATTGCAGCGAAAACGTTCAACAATGTTCAGTGTGACCAATGTTTCTATCTTGGAAAATGAACTCGCATACTGTATAGAGTGTATTTGACATATCTTGTCTCAGGCTTTGCTTGCAGTCCTACCATATCGCAGAAAATGCAGAAGTGCAGTCAATGCAGCTTTTTACCTAAAATGGTAAAAAATGGTCAAAGCCTCATGCAGTGTATTACCTGCCCCTGGAATAACCTCAATGGAATTATAAGAATAATGCTGATAATAATACAAATTCTGGATGTCTGTTTTCAGCCTTACAAAACCATAACTGTAGAAGTTTAGATTTATACGTAAAGCTAGATATTTGTAAAAATATCTATATTAATATATAACTATCTATTTATATAGCTAGATATATATCTATGCAGTAAGATACATTACATAGATAGATAGATAGACTGTATATAAGCCTGCAAGTCTTGCACTTGAAGCGGCTTTATGATGTCATTAAGGCTCGATGGTGACACGCGCACCCGGAACAAGGACCACAGGTTGTTAGCGGCCATTTTTCCGTCAGTCTCCACTGGAGCTAGAAGTGAGCAAACAGGTACTCCTTTAGACGCTGCTGGAGCCAGATCATTTGTCTCTGTGATGGACAACGTTTGAAATTCGCCCTTAAGCGGGAGACGGCAGCCAGCAACAGTCAAATTGATCGCTGCTTATCACTTCTTTTGAGGTAGGTACAGTTATTTCAGATAGGGGAATGGGTAGGTTAAGTTATTCTAGGGTGGGGAATGCTTATGGGCAAGTCTTTATGCTTGATCGGAGGCGGATGAAGTGGCAAAAAAGGCTCGGCCTACACCATGACCATGCCACTCGTCAACCCAAAGTGAATATGAGCCACACAGGTTGGTTGAAATGGCGCAGCATGAATGATAGAACCTGGATCCAAGCGTCCCAGGATGCATTGCAGCGAAAACGTTCAACAATGTTCAGTGTGACCAATGTTTCTATCTTGGAAAATGAACTCGCATACTGTATAGAGTGTATTTGACATATCTTGTCTCAGGCTTTGCTTGCAGTCCTACCATATCGCAGAAAATGCAGAAGTGCAGTCAATGCAGCTTTTTACCTAAAATGGTAAAAAATGGTCAAAGCCTCATGCAGTGTATTACCTGCCCCTGGAATAACCTCAATGGAATTATAAGAATAATGCTGATAATAATACAAATTCTGGATGTCTGTTTTCAGCCTTACAAAACCATAACTGTAGAAGTTTAGATTTATACGTAAAGCTAGATATTTGTAAAAATATCTATATTGATATATAACTATCTATTTATATAGCTAGATATATATCTATGCAGTAAGATACATTACATAGATAGATAGACTGTATATAAGCCTGCAAGTCTTGCACTTGAAGCGGCTTTATGATGTCATTAAGGCTCGATGGTGACACGCGCACCCGGAACAAGGACCACAGGTCGTTAGCGGCCATTTTTCCGTCAGTCTCCACTGGAGCTAGAAGTGAGCAAACACGTACTCCTTTAGACGCTGCTGGAGCCAGATCATTTGTCTCTGTGATGGACAACGTTTGAAATTCGCCCTTAAGCGGGAGACGGCAGCCAGCAACAGTCAAATTGATCGCTGCTTATCACTTCTTTTGAGGTAGGTACAGTTATTTCAGATAGGGGAATGGGTAGGTTAAGTTATTCTAGGGTGGGGAATGCTTATGGGCAAGTCTTTATGCTTGATCGGAGGCGGATGAAGTGGCAAAAAAGGCTCGGCCTACACCATGACCATGCCACTCGTCAACCCAAAGTGAATATGAGCCACACAGGTTGGTTGAAATGGCGCAGCATGAATGATAGAACCTGGATCCAAGCGTCCCAGGATGCATTGCAGCGAAAATGTTCAACAATGTTCAGTGTGACCAATGTTTCTATCTTGGAAAATGAACTCGCATACTGTATAGAGTGTATTTGACATATCTTGTCTCAGGCTTTGCTTGCAGTCCTACCATATCGCAGAAAATGCAGAAGTGCAGTCAATGCAGCTTTTTACCTAAAATGGTAAAAAATGGTCAAAGCCTCATGCAGTGTATTACCTGCCCCTGGAATAACCTCAATGGAATTATAAGAATAATGCTGATAATAATACAAATTCTGGATGTCTGTTTTCAGCCTTACAAAACCATAACTGTAGAAGTTTAGATTTATACGTAAAGCTAGATATTTGTAAAAATATCTATATTGATATATAACTATCTATTTATATAGCTAGATATATATCTATGCAGTAAGATACATTACATAGATAGATAGACTGTATATAAGCCTGCAAGTCTTGCACTTGAAGCGGCTTTATGATGTCATTAAGGCTCGATGGTGACACGCGCACCCGGAACAAGGACCACAGGTCGTTAGCGGCCATTTTTCCGTCAGTCTCCACTGGAGCTAGAAGTGAGCAAACACGTACTCCTTTAGACGCTGCTGGAGCCAGATCATTTGTCTCTGTGATGGACAACGTTTGAAATTCGCCCTTAAGCGGGAGACGGCAGCCAGCAACAGTCAAATTGATCGCTGCTTATCACTTCTTTTGAGGTAGGTACAGTTATTTCAGATAGGGGAATGGGTAGGTTAAGTTATTCTAGGGTGGGGAATGCTTATGGGCAAGTCTTTATGCTTGATCGGAGGCGGATGAAGTGGCAAAAAAGGCTCGGCCTACACCATGACCATGCCACTCGTCAACCCAAAGTGAATATGAGCCACACAGGTTGGTTGAAATGGCGCAGCATGAATGATAGAACCTGGATCCAAGCGTCCCAGGATGCATTGCAGCGAAAACGTTCAACAATGTTCAGTGTGACCAATGTTTCTATCTTGGAAAATGAACTCGCATACTGTATAGAGTGTATTTGACATATCTTGTCTCAGGCTTTGCTTGCAGTCCTACCATATCGCAGAAAATGCAGAAGTGCAGTCAATGCAGCTTTTTACCTAAAATGGTAAAAAATGGTCAAAGCCTCATGCAGTGTATTACCTGCCCCTGGAATAACCTCAATGGAATTATAAGAATAATGCTGATAATAATACAAATTCTGGATGTCTGTTTTCAGCCTTACAAAACCATAACTGTAGAAGTTTAGATTTATACGTAAAGCTAGATATTTGTAAAAATATCTATATTGATATATAACTATCTATTTATATAGCTAGATATATATCTATGCAGTAAGATACATTACATAGATAGATAGATAGACTGTATATAAGCCTGCAAGTCTTGCACTTGAAGCGGCTTTATGATGTCATTAAGGCTCGATGGTGACACGCGCACCCGGAACAAGGACCACAGGTTGTTAGCGGCCATTTTTCCGTCAGTCTCCACTGGAGCTAGAAGTGAGCAAACAGGTACTCCTTTAGACGCTGCTGGAGCCAGATCATTTGTCTCTGTGATGGACAACGTTTGAAATTCGCCCTTAAGCGGGAGACGGCAGCCAGCAACAGTCAAATTGATCGCTGCTTATCACTTCTTTTGAGGTAGGTACAGTTATTTCAGATAGGGGAATGGGTAGGTTAAGTTATTCTAGGGTGGGGAATGCTTATGGGCAAGTCTTTATGCTTGATCGGAGGCGGATGAAGTGGCAAAAAAGGCTCGGCCTACACCATGACCATGCCACTCGTCAACCCAAAGTGAATATGAGCCACACAGGTTGGTTGAAATGGCGCAGCATGAATGATAGAACCTGGATCCAAGCGTCCCAGGATGCATTGCAGCGAAAACGTTCAACAATGTTCAGTGTGACCAATGTTTCTATCTTGGAAAATGAACTCGCATACTGTATAGAATGTATTTGACATATCTTGTCTCAGGCTTTGCTTGCAGTCCTACCATATCGCAGAAAATGCAGAAGTGCAGTCAATGCAGCTTTTTACCTAAAATGGTAAAAAATGGTCAAAGCCTCATGCAGTGTATTACCTGCCCCTGGAATAACCTCAATGGAATTATAAGAATAATGCTGATAATAATACAAATTCTGGATGTCTGTTTTCAGCCTTACAAAACCATAACTGTAGAAGTTTAGATTTATACGTAAAGCTAGATATTTGTAAAAATATCTATATTGATATATAACTATCTATTTATATAGCTAGATATATATCTATGCAGTAAGATACATTACATAGATAGATAGACTGTATATAAGCCTGCAAGTCTTGCACTTGAAGCGGCTTTATGATGTCATTAAGGCTCGATGGTGACACGCGCACCCGGAACAAGGACCACAGGTCGTTAGCGGCCATTTTTCCGTCAGTCTCCACTGGAGCTAGAAGTGAGCAAACACGTACTCCTTTAGACGCTGCTGGAGCCAGATCATTTGTCTCTGTGATGGACAACGTTTGAAATTCGCCCTTAAGCGGGAGACGGCAGCCAGCAACAGTCAAATTGATCGCTGCTTATCACTTCTTTTGAGGTAGGTACAGTTATTTCAGATAGGGGAATGGGTAGGTTAAGTTATTCTAGGGTGGGGAATGCTTATGGGCAAGTCTTTATGCTTGATCGGAGGCGGATGAAGTGGCAAAAAAGGCTCGGCCTACACCATGACCATGCCACTCGTCAACCCAAAGTGAATATGAGCCACACAGGTTGGTTGAAATGGCGCAGCATGAATGATAGAACCTGGATCCAAGCGTCCCAGGATGCATTGCAGCGAAAACGTTCAACAATGTTCAGTGTGACCAATGTTTCTATCTTGGAAAATGAACTCGCATACTGTATAGAGTGTATTTGACATATCTTGTCTCAGGCTTTGCTTGCAGTCCTACCATATCGCAGAAAATGCAGAAGTGCAGTCAATGCAGCTTTTTACCTAAAATGGTAAAAAATGGTCAAAGCCTCATGCAGTGTATTACCTGCCCCTGGAATAACCTCAATGGAATTATAAGAATAATGCTGATAATAATACAAATTCTGGATGTCTGTTTTCAGCCTTACAAAACCATAACTGTAGAAGTTTAGATTTATACGTAAAGCTAGATATTTGTAAAAATATCTATATTGATATATAACTATCTATTTATATAGCTAGATATATATCTATGCAGTAAGATACATTACATAGATAGATAGATAGACTGTATATAAGCCTGCAAGTCTTGCACTTGAAGCGGCTTTATGATGTCATTAAGGCTCGATGGTGACACGCGCACCCGGAACAAGGACCACAGGTCGTTAGCGGCCATTTTTCCGTCAGTCTCCACTGGAGCTAGAAGTGAGCAAACACGTACTCCTTTAGACGCTGCTGGAGCCAGATCATTTGTCTCTGTGATGGACAACGTTTGAAATTCGCCCTTAAGAGGGAGACGGCAGCCAGCAACAGTCAAATTGATCGCTGCTTATCACTTCTTTTGAGGTAGGTACAGTTATTTCAGATAGGGGAATGGGTAGGTTAAGTTATTCTAGGGTGGGGAATGCTTATGGGCAAGTCTTTATGCTTGATCGGAGGCGGATGAAGTGGCAAAAAAGGCTCGGCCTACACCATGACCATGCCACTCGTCAACCCAAAGTGAATATGAGCCACACAGGTTGGTTGAAATGGCGCAGCATGAATGATAGAACCTGGATCCAAGCGTCCCAGGATGCATTGCAGCGAAAACGTTCAACAATGTTCAGTGTGACCAATGTTTCTATCTTGGAAAATGAACTCGCATACTGTATAGAGTGTATTTGACATATCTTGTCTCAGGCTTTGCTTGCAGTCCTACCATATCGCAGAAAATGCAGAAGTGCAGTCAATGCAGCTTTTTACCTAAAATGGTAAAAAATGGTCAAAGCCTCATGCAGTGTATTACCTGCCCCTGGAATAACCTCAATGGAATTATAAGAATAATGCTGATAATAATACAAATTCTGGATGTCTGTTTTCAGCCTTACAAAACCATAACTGTAGAAGTTTAGATTTATACGTAAAGCTAGATATTTGTAAAAATATCTATATTGATATATAACTATCTATTTATATAGCTAGATATATATCTATGCAGTAAGATACATTACATAGATAGATAGATAGATAGATAGATAGATAGACTGTATATAAGCCTGCAAGTCTTGCACTTGAAGCGGCTTTATGATGTCATTAAGGCTCGATGGTGACACGCGCACCCGGAACAAGGACCACAGGTTGTTAGCGGCCATTTTTCCGTCAGTCTCCACTGGAGCTAGAAGTGAGCAAACAGGTACTCCTTTAGACGCTGCTGGAGCCAGATCATTTGTCTCTGTGATGGACAACGTTTGAAATTCGCCCTTAAGAGGGAGACGGCAGCCAGCAACAGTCAAATTGATCGCTGCTTATCACTTCTTTTGAGGTAGGTACAGTTATTTCAGATAGGGGAATGGGTAGGTTAAGTTATTCTAGGGTGGGGAATGCTTATGGGCAAGTCTTTATGCTTGATCGGAGGCGGATGAAGTGGCAAAAAAGGCTCGGCCTACACCATGACCATGCCACTCGTCAACCCAAAGTGAATATGAGCCACACAGGTTGGTTGAAATGGCGCAGCATGAATGATAGAACCTGGATCCAAGCGTCCCAGGATGCATTGCAGCGAAAACGTTCAACAATGTTCAGTGTGACCAATGTTTCTATCTTGGAAAATGAACTCGCATACTGTATAGAGTGTATTTGACATATCTTGTCTCAGGCTTTGCTTGCAGTCCTACCATATCGCAGAAAATGCAGAAGTGCAGTCAATGCAGCTTTTTACCTAAAATGGTAAAAAATGGTCAAAGCCTCATGCAGTGTATTACCTGCCCCTGGAATAACCTCAATGGAATTATAAGAATAATGCTGATAATAATACAAATTCTGGATGTCTGTTTTCAGCCTTACAAAACCATAACTGTAGAAGTTTAGATTTATACGTAAAGCTAGATATTTGTAAAAATATCTATATTGATATATAACTATCTATTTATATAGCTAGATATATATCTATGCAGTAAGATACATTACATAGATAGATAGATAGACTGTATATAAGCCTGCAAGTCTTGCACTTGAAGCGGCTTTATGATGTCATTAAGGCTCGATGGTGACACGCGCACCCGGAACAAGGACCACAGGTTGTTAGCGGCCATTTTTCCGTCAGTCTCCACTGGAGCTAGAAGTGAGCAAACAGGTACTCCTTTAGACGCTGCTGGAGCCAGATCATTTGTCTCTGTGATGGACAACGTTTGAAATTCGCCCTTAAGCGGGAGACGGCAGCCAGCAACAGTCAAATTGATCGCTGCTTATCACTTCTTTTGAGGTAGGTACAGTTATTTCAGATAGGGGAATGGGTAGGTTAAGTTATTCTAGGGTGGGGAATGCTTATGGGCAAGTCTTTATGCTTGATCGGAGGCGGATGAAGTGGCAAAAAAGGCTCGGCCTACACCATGACCATGCCACTCGTCAACCCAAAGTGAATATGAGCCACACAGGTTGGTTGAAATGGCGCAGCATGAATGATAGAACCTGGATCCAAGCGTCCCAGGATGCATTGCAGCGAAAACGTTCAACAATGTTCAGTGTGACCAATGTTTCTATCTTGGAAAATGAACTCGCATACTGTATAGAATGTATTTGACATATCTTGTCTCAGGCTTTGCTTGCAGTCCTACCATATCGCAGAAAATGCAGAAGTGCAGTCAATGCAGCTTTTTACCTAAAATGGTAAAAAATGGTCAAAGCCTCATGCAGTGTATTACCTGCCCCTGGAATAACCTCAATGGAATTATAAGAATAATGCTGATAATAATACAAATTCTGGATGTCTGTTTTCAGCCTTACAAAACCATAACTGTAGAAGTTTAGATTTATACGTAAAGCTAGATATTTGTAAAAATATCTATATTGATATATAACTATCTATTTATATAGCTAGATATATATCTATGCAGTAAGATACATTACATAGATAGATAGACTGTATATAAGCCTGCAAGTCTTGCACTTGAAGCGGCTTTATGATGTCATTAAGGCTCGATGGTGACACGCGCACCCGGAACAAGGACCACAGGTCGTTAGCGGCCATTTTTCCGTCAGTCTCCACTGGAGCTAGAAGTGAGCAAACACGTACTCCTTTAGACGCTGCTGGAGCCAGATCATTTGTCTCTGTGATGGACAACGTTTGAAATTCGCCCTTAAGCGGGAGACGGCAGCCAGCAACAGTCAAATTGATCGCTGCTTATCACTTCTTTTGAGGTAGGTACAGTTATTTCAGATAGGGGAATGGGTAGGTTAAGTTATTCTAGGGTGGGGAATGCTTATGGGCAAGTCTTTATGCTTGATCGGAGGCGGATGAAGTGGCAAAAAAGGCTCGGCCTACACCATGACCATGCCACTCGTCAACCCAAAGTGAATATGAGCCACACAGGTTGGTTGAAATGGCGCAGCATGAATGATAGAACCTGGATCCAAGCGTCCCAGGATGCATTGCAGCGAAAACGTTCAACAATGTTCAGTGTGACCAATGTTTCTATCTTGGAAAATGAACTCGCATACTGTATAGAGTGTATTTGACATATCTTGTCTCAGGCTTTGCTTGCAGTCCTACCATATCGCAGAAAATGCAGAAGTGCAGTCAATGCAGCTTTTTACCTAAAATGGTAAAAAATGGTCAAAGCCTCATGCAGTGTATTACCTGCCCCTGGAATAACCTCAATGGAATTATAAGAATAATGCTGATAATAATACAAATTCTGGATGTCTGTTTTCAGCCTTACAAAACCATAACTGTAGAAGTTTAGATTTATACGTAAAGCTAGATATTTGTAAAAATATCTATATTGATATATAACTATCTATTTATATAGCTAGATATATATCTATGCAGTAAGATACATTACATAGATAGATAGATAGACTGTATATAAGCCTGCAAGTCTTGCACTTGAAGCGGCTTTATGATGTCATTAAGGCTCGATGGTGACACGCGCACCCGGAACAAGGACCACAGGTCGTTAGCGGCCATTTTTCCGTCAGTCTCCACTGGAGCTAGAAGTGAGCAAACACGTACTCCTTTAGACGCTGCTGGAGCCAGATCATTTGTCTCTGTGATGGACAACGTTTGAAATTCGCCCTTAAGAGGGAGACGGCAGCCAGCAACAGTCAAATTGATCGCTGCTTATCACTTCTTTTGAGGTAGGTACAGTTATTTCAGATAGGGGAATGGGTAGGTTAAGTTATTCTAGGGTGGGGAATGCTTATGGGCAAGTCTTTATGCTTGATCGGAGGCGGATGAAGTGGCAAAAAAGGCTCGGCCTACACCATGACCATGCCACTCGTCAACCCAAAGTGAATATGAGCCACACAGGTTGGTTGAAATGGCGCAGCATGAATGATAGAACCTGGATCCAAGCGTCCCAGGATGCATTGCAGCGAAAACGTTCAACAATGTTCAGTGTGACCAATGTTTCTATCTTGGAAAATGAACTCGCATACTGTATAGAGTGTATTTGACATATCTTGTCTCAGGCTTTGCTTGCAGTCCTACCATATCGCAGAAAATGCAGAAGTGCAGTCAATGCAGCTTTTTACCTAAAATGGTAAAAAATGGTCAAAGCCTCATGCAGTGTATTACCTGCCCCTGGAATAACCTCAATGGAATTATAAGAATAATGCTGATAATAATACAAATTCTGGATGTCTGTTTTCAGCCTTACAAAACCATAACTGTAGAAGTTTAGATTTATACGTAAAGCTAGATATTTGTAAAAATATCTATATTGATATATAACTATCTATTTATATAGCTAGATATATATCTATGCAGTAAGATACATTACATAGATAGATAGATAGATAGATAGATAGATAGACTGTATATAAGCCTGCAAGTCTTGCACTTGAAGCGGCTTTATGATGTCATTAAGGCTCGATGGTGACACGCGCACCCGGAACAAGGACCACAGGTTGTTAGCGGCCATTTTTCCGTCAGTCTCCACTGGAGCTAGAAGTGAGCAAACAGGTACTCCTTTAGACGCTGCTGGAGCCAGATCATTTGTCTCTGTGATGGACAACGTTTGAAATTCGCCCTTAAGAGGGAGACGGCAGCCAGCAACAGTCAAATTGATCGCTGCTTATCACTTCTTTTGAGGTAGGTACAGTTATTTCAGATAG